>NC_142359.1:6110963-6290963 GCF_059441175.1 Urocampus carinirostris | reverse complement strand
AAAACAAACATAAAATGCGACCAGGGTTGGGTAGGGTTCCTTTAACGTGATTACTTTCAATTACCTTTGGATTACTCCAATACCAAATATGCTAATAAAAGACAAAAGAAACTAAATATGAATAAAATGATGACTCACAACACGTGGTAAGCTTTCTCTCTTGGCTTTGATCTCTTTGATCTCCGGCAAAACGAACATAAAATGCGACCAGGGTTGGGTAGGGTTACTTTAACTGGATTACTTTCAATGACTTTTGGATTACTCCGATACCAAATATGCTAATAAAAGACAAAAGAAACTAAATATGAATAAAATGATGACTCACAACACGTGGTAAGCTTTCTCTCCTGGCTTTGATCTCTTTGATCTCCGGCAAAACTAGCATAAAATGCGACAGAAACAAAATGAAAATAAATCTAACATCATTTTTGCCGTTCCATGTATTCCATTACTCCCCATATTTGGTATTGGAGTAATCCAAAAGTAATTGAAAGTTAAAGTAACCCTACCCAACCTTGAATAGAATATACCTTTATTGTCATTGTTACAAAATGGGTTGAACATATTGTGAAATTGGACGTGGCACTCCAGTTTCACATTTAACAGTGAGGATATTTAGGCACTCCTGTTACAAACTGTCAGAAACATATTTCATTTTTTTATATATTAAAGCTTGTCAGAGAATCGGAGGTATGTGGCCCTCACAGGAAAAAGTTTGGGGACCCCTGGTGTAAGTAGTACTCCATTTAGTCCCTTCCACTGTGTAAATACAGAAAAAAATATAGAAAGAATGATGAAAAAACACAATATATTTATGAAAATACGCTCGGATTTGAAAAAGAGCAAAATTTCATGTGTAGATAGCATTTGAATTTCAAAGATATATATATATAAAAGGTTTTTAACTCTGGGGACGGACAGGTAGGGAAAATGTCCTCACCACTGCTGTGCCAAAAAGAAAAGACATTTAAGGACTTCCATATTTTGTCTTCACGATGGATGGACGGACATTTTTTTCCCACGCTGGCTGTTTACTTCATTTTTTATTTTTTTTCCTCCAGGAAACGGATTGCTTATATTTACCAGACTGGGACACTGTGGACGTTGTCTTCAAGGGGACAGTGACCCTTCTTCGCGTTTTTGGGGGGGGATCTCGGATTCCCTCGTTTATTTTTTCAAGCCTTCGAGCTCATTTGTGTCCAATGTTCCCTCTAATCTTCCACGGGTCTCAGCGTTCACACAAAGTCGGTGAGCAATGCTTGAAACAACAGTGAGCGACAGCAATCCCAAGTGTGGCGACTAAGACAATATCAAACGTGTTTCCGGCAATGCAAAATTATTTTTCACTTTTGAATGAATTGACTCATGGAGTATTGCAATGGTTGGAGAGCCTACAAATGTTATTTGTTTTTACAATTCTTTCACAAGATTTCCATTTTTTTTTTTTCCTGATATCTTTTATCGCATAATACTAATATTTTTGGGGGCTTATTGAGTCGCTTGCACGATACGGAATTGTCTCATCTCATTATCTCATCTCATTAGCTACACCGCTTATCCTCAGTAGGGTCGCGGGGGTGCTGGAGCCCATCTCAGCAATCATCGGGCAGTGGGCAGGGGACACCCTGAACTGGTTGCCAGCCAATCGCTGGGCACCTGGGGACAGAAAACTCACTCGCTCATTCACACCTAGGGACAATTTAGACCGGGCCAATTCACCTGAAATGCATGTCTTTGGAACGTGGGAGGAAACCGGAGTGCCCGGAGGAAACCCACGCAAGCACGGGGAGAACATACAAACTCCGCACAAGAAGTCTGGAGCTGGATTTGAACCCACGCAGGAGGTTCCCAAGACATGAACTGTGCCGCACATGCTACACAAACCTTCGTCTTTTCCCTGTTTTTCCTATTTTTTTTCAATTCCTTTAAAACAATCTTGTGTTACTTTTTGTCTTGCTTTTTTGCTCCTTTATTTGTTTCTTTTCTTTTTTTTTGAATTTTCCCTGCTCTTTTTTTCTCTTTTTCTCTCCTTTTTTTTCTTTTTTGCTCTATTTCTTCTTCTTTTAAGTCATTTTGTGCATAATTTCACATAATATTTGGTCACGTTAGGATTATAGAAGCAAAAACAACCTGAAGAGCCGTTTGGGACCCGAAAGTGACGGTTCTTTTTAGTGAGCCGAGCCGAAGAAGCCGGTTCTCGAAAAACTCTACTGACTTTACTCAACTTCGTTCTACTTCGACACTGACTTCAAAATACCGCATTTAGAACACAGCGTCAGGGGAACCTGTGTATTTTTACCTTCATGCACTGTAACTTTGACTTAATTCGCGTCTTAATTAGCAATTTCGAGCCCTGATTTTTTGCGAGCTGACTCGATTTTCTTGTGCGCAATTGCGCACACACGCAGCTTAGAGGGAACATTGCGTCTGTTTTCGTGATCTCCTCTCCCCCGCTTATCTCCATCGCCTGACATTTATCCCCGAAGAAATTGCTGATAAAAGGAACCGGGGAGATATCTGATCTGTTTTTTTTCCCTGAGCGCCGATTGTAAATATCACATCCTGAAGATGTCAGAAAGGGCAAGCGGGCTCTTTGTAATCACATTACTCCGTGCCCTGGTCCTCATCTTTTATGCATTTCAAAATATAATATCATCTGAGTTTTCAGATCAGTCATCTTACAGCCGCCAGGGAAGTTTATCGATTTTGTGAACTTCTGTTTTATTCAGAAAATATCACATCAACTATAAACATGAGATCATGTTGTTCTCAAATCAACATATTGCTTAAAGTGGTGTGAATTACCGTAAATTCCGGACTAAAAGCTGCTCCTTTTTTCTAGATTTTAAACATGCGCTTTACAATGTAATATTTTTTTCTGTTTGTTTTTTTCAAGGCTGTGGCCGAACGAGTAGATGAAAAGGAAAGAAAGGTAGAGAGAGAGGGAGAAAAGAGAAAGGGGATGAAAGAAAAAGGGAAAATGAGAGGGAAGAAGAGAGAGGGAAAGGAAAGAGAATAAAAGAAAGTGAGAAAAAAAAGAGAGTAGAAAAGAAAGAGAGCAAGAGAGAGAAAGAAAGATAGTTGGAAAGATATAAAAAGAGAGAAAAAGGAAGAGGGAGAAAAAGAAAAGGAGAACAAGATAGTGAGATAAAGAAAGAAAGACGTAGAGAAAGAGAGAAAATGAGGGGGGAAAAGAGAGAGGGAAGGGAAAGAGAATAAAATAAATTGAGAAAGAAAGGAGAGCAGAAAAGAAAGAGAGCGGGGAAGCGAAAGAAACATTGTGAGGAAGATAGAAAAGAGGGACAAAGAGGAAGAGAGAGAAAAAGAAAAGGAGAACAAGATAGTGAAATCCAGAAAGAAAGACGGAGAGAAAATGAGAGGGAAGAAAAGACAGAGAGAAAGGAAAGAGAATAAAATAAATTGAGAAAGAAAGGAAAGCAGAAAATAAAAGAGAGCAGGGAAGAGAAAGAAACATTGTGATGAACATAGAAAAAGAGTGACAAAGAGGAAGAGAGAGAAAAAGAAAAGGAGAACAAGATAGTGAAATCAAGAAAGAAAGACGGAGAGAAAATGAGAGGGAAGAAGAGAGAGAAAGGAAAGAGAATAAAAGAAAGTGAGAAAGAAAGGAGAGCAGGAAAGAAAGAGAGCAAGAGAGAGAAAGAAAGATAGTCAGAAAGATATAAAAAAGAGAGAAAATGGAAGAGAGAGAAAAAGAAAAGGAGAACGAGATAATTAAATAAAGAAAGACAGAAAGAAAGAGAGAGAATATGAGAGGCAAGAAGAGAGAGAGAAAAGAAAGAGGATAATATAAATTGAGAAAGAAAGGAGAGCAGAAAAAAAAGAGAGTGGGGAAGAGAAAGAAAGATCGTGAGAAAGATAGAAAAAAGTGAGAAAGAGAAAGAAGGAGAAAAATAAAAGGAGAACGAGATAGTGATATAAAGAAAGAAAGACGGAGTGAAAGAGAGAGAAAATGAGAGGGAAGATGAGAGAGAGAGAAAGTAAAGAGAAAGAAAGGAGAGCAGGAAAGAAATAGAGCAAGAGAGAGAAAAAAAGATAGAAAGATATAAAAAAGAGAGAAAAAGAAAGAGAGAGAAAAAGAAAAGGAGAACGAGATAATGAAATAAAGAAAGACAGAATGAAAGAGGGAGAATATGAGAGGGAATTGAGAGAGAGAAAGGAAAGAGAATACAAGAAAGTGAGAAAGAAAGGAGAACAGGAAAGAAAGATCGAGGATGAGAAACAAAACGATTGTGAGAACAATAGAAAAAAGTGAGAACGAGGAAGAGGGAGAGAAAGAAAAGGAGAACGAGATAGTGAAATGAAGAAAGAAAGAGATACACAAAGAGAGGGAGATAAAGAACAAAAAGAAAAAGAGAAGAAAAAAATACCCAATGAGTCACTCAATTAATCACCTGACACTACTTTTTTAGAAAGATCCCATTCATTCATGTTTGATGAGTTTTCTCACACTCCTCCGAATATGACAATGAAAATGTGACTTTTCTGTACTAGACATTTCCCCGCTGATTTCTTTTTAAATTTAAGAAATAAATGTGAAAAAGTTTATTTTAACGGCCGTCTAAGCCTGTGGCTTAAAATCTTCTACAAAAACTGAATTTCTTCTTTAAATCTGCGCTATGAATCAGTTGCCCTTTTCGGAATTTACGGTAATATTTGTGTGAAATGACAAAAGCGGGTTTGAAAATTCACCACTGGATAAGCACCTTTTTTTCCATTTATTTTTATTAGCATTAAAATCAAAGAAATGTTTTTTTTTTGCATGTTATTACTTTGTATATTTTGGTGGATAAAGGGGATTTTTTTTTTTAATCAAATGAAAAAAAACTATTTAATTGGATAATTGCCCCATTAGAGTATTGTTGCTTCTGAAAAAGACAAATGTCAGGTATGTTTCCCCCTTCCTGTTTCATTTTCTTGGGAGATTCTTTCTATGTATATACAGTGAAGAAAATAAGTATTACAACACCCTGTTTATTTGCCATTTCTCCCCCTGTCAAGACCAGAACGGAGACAGGACCCACTTGCGTGACGTTACTCTCAGTTTTATCGGAGGAAAGGAAAGGGTTGCACCCACGATCCGGTGATCGCTGGACGCGGGAAGCAGGTCGCTCTGAACACGGGAGTCGGCAATGGCGGTGTCGGGAATGGAAAAAAAACGGGTCAGTAGCCGGGACAGGAGAGCAAAAAAAAAAACGTGGTCTGGATCGGAAACGGGTCGAAAGCCAGGAGAGGAAGGTAGAAGTGGTCAGGATCAAAAAACGGGTCGAAGCCAGGAGAACAGACGGGAGCAAAAATAGGTGGGAATCAGGGTCGAAAAAGCTTGCCTAGAGTACACTGAGGTTCGCAGACGGACTGACAAAAGTGGACGGATAGTCTTTAAATAGTGACAGGGAGCCAATCAGAGTCTGAGGCACAGGTGCATCACATAGGTAATCATGACAAAAATAGGTATTCAAGGTTATCCTGATTCAGTAGCACTACTGAAGGCCTGAGTGTGAAACGCACTGCCTGCAACTGGTATATCTGTATCACTGTACTGCATAATTATCGTATATTAATTACATTATCGTTTTTGTATATCAGTTACTTTCCTATGTTTTAAATTAGTGGGCAGCAGACCAACACCAAGTTCATTTGGGACACAATTTGTCTTATTTTGTGTTTATAACATATTTATTTGTGTATACACACCATTTTACATGGTGGCGGTGTCGGGGACAGAAAAAACGGGTCAGTAGCCGGCACAGGAGAGCAAAAGAACGTGGTCGTTATCAGAAACGGGTCGAAAGCCAGGGGAGGAGAGTAGACGTGGTCAGGATCAAAAAACGAGTCAAAGCCAGGAGAACAGACTGGAGCAAAAACAGGTGGGAGTCGAGTCGAAAAAGCTTGCCTAGAGTACACTGAGGTTCGCAGACGGACTGACAACAGCAGACCGAAAGACGTGGGTTTAAATAGTGACAGGGAGCCAATCAAAGTCCGAGGCAGTTGGCACCAAAGGAGCGGGCACAGGTGCATTACATCGGTAACCATGACACCCACATAGACATCATGGACGGTCTGAAAATTTCATCGGTGCATGTCCAATGTGAGAGAGATAAACTAAAAAGAAAAATCCAGAAATCACAATGCATTATTTTTTAACGATTTATTTGTGTGATATAGCTGCAAATAAGTATTTAAACACCTGAAAATAATGACTGTTAAATTTGGTAGAGTAGCCTTTGATTGAGGTCAAACGTCTTTCACCAGGTTTGCACACACTCCTCCACACAGATCTTCTCTAGACCAGTCAGGTTTCTGGGCTGTCACTGAGAAACACGGAGTTTGAGCTTCCTCCAAATATTTTCAATCGGGTTCAGGTCTGGAGACTGGCCGGGCCATGCTGGAACCTTGATACAAAGCCACTCCTTGGTTTTCCTGATTGTGTGCTTCGGGTCGTTGTCCTGTTAAAAAAACCAGCCACGACCCATCTTCGATGCTCTGACTAAGATTGTTCCCCAAAAGCTCACAATACACAGCCTTAGTCATCCTCTCTTTAATGCAGTGCACTCGTCCTGTCCCATGTGCAGAAAAACACCCCCAAAGCATGATGCTACCACCCCCATGTTTCACAGTAAATAAGTATTTGAACGCCTGAGAAAATAAATACTAATATTTGGTACAGTAGCCTTTGTTTTATATTACAGAGGTCAAACATTTTCTGTAGTCTTTCACCATACAGCAAACCCTCGGTTTTCACGGTTAATGGGGACCAAGACCACTCGCGAAAACTGAAAATCAGCGAAGTAGCGGCGCCCCTTTAAAAATGCTTAAGAAAACGTATACAGGTATACAGTATACCCACCTTGTATACAGTACACCATATAGAATACTGGTAGAGAGAGAGAGAGTGAAATTCATGTTATAACAAACAAAAACAAAAAAACTGTAAAATATGTTGTATGTACACGGAATAGGACTGCGGCGAAACCACTACGAACCATTCAGTACGATTGTATTAACCGCTCTCAACCGCATGCAGCCATCGCAGTTTATTTGGCTTGTTAACACTACCGGTTACATATTCAAAATAAAAACAGTGAAAATGTGGTATTTGATGAGTGTTTGTGAAGCGTTTTGGGAAACAACAGTTAAAAAAATGGTCTGTGTTCATTGTAATGAGAGTGAAAGAGCTACCTTCTGACAATAACATATTTTAGCTAGCGGCAAATGTGACAGAAGAGAATATACTTACGTCCCTACTTGATAAACTGAGCGCCACATAAGAAGCGGGGTGAGGTGGGAGGAGTTGAAGTAGGAGGGGGGTGAGCGAAGCGGCAATGACTAAGCATTGTGTCAGGGCCTCCCCCTCCCCTTCCCAATAAGAGTGTCCACACCGTGTCCTCAGTTGACATAAGCTCACGCTCAACGGCGTCAAGTCAATAAATGCTTTTATTGAGAAGGTAAGGTATATTTTTTTAGACCCTCCAGGATTTCTAAGTGGAAGAAATGGGAAAATAGCAGGGTGCTCAAATATTTATTTTCTTCACTGTATACATTCTGTAGATATATGTGTGAGAGCTACCACGGCAACTGATGTAGCATTCAAGGAGTCCTGAAAGTGGCTGACTTTCCCCTACGACAGGATACCGACCCAAGGGCTCTCCCATTTATACAAGTGCACTATTTCATGAATGAAATGATGACAAAAAACGAGGGAATTTTACAAAATTGACAAAAAAAATGATAAGGGAGTGTGAAAGAAATGAGCCATCACTTCCCTCTGTTGAATTCCTCACTTGAACTGTCTTTAAAGTATATCAACATGCTATTAAATATCAATCAAGTCCAGATGTTTTTGCTATGCTTGGTTCTTGAAGGTTTTTTGATATATTGGAATCAGTGGTCAGGTCTTATTCCCGGAAGTTGTGTCCGTTCGGGCCTGAAATGTCAATCATTATGTCGGGTTTGGGCCAGGCTTCTCTCTCGCTGACTTGTTTTATTTCAGTGATTACCTAACTGTCATTGTTCTTTTATTTGCGAGATCCAGAGAAAAAGAAACAAAGGACGATGACTGGTGAAATGAAATGAAATGATTTGCATTTATATAGCGCTTTTCAAGTCAAGACTTCCCAAAGCGCTTTATAAGGTGCTTCACATTTCCCAATAGCGGCCGTGCAGCCATGTAAGGCGCTAACCTGCTTATTGGGGGTATTAGGGGTTCAGTGTCTTACCCAAGGACACTTCGACATGTAACACAGAGGAGCCGGGATTCGTGGTGGATGATTGTTTTTCTAAGCAGGGAGAGAGAAACCAATTCAAACAACATCATAGGCGCCACCGCGAGTGGAAGCCTTTCCAGCAGCTCCGTGTTATTTCGCTCTTTTTGTGATTTATTGTTTTAAATGTCTGCTTCTATCTTTGGTGTTTTTCATTCCGTTTGACAACTACACTTTGGATTACTTTCTATACTATGGTTACGGGTTTTAAGGTACAAAAATACGTTTACTCGAGGAATCAACTCCTTGCCCTGAAGAATTCTCGTGCCGGCGTGATGAGGGAGCCCTATCGTGGCTGCAGAGCCGGAGCTAGCTAAGCGGCTAGCGCCGTTATAAGCCTTCGGTACCGTCCGTAATCATGGGAAATGTGATCTCTCTACCAAATAATACAGACGAACTGGCTGTGTTGGTGAAAAACTTCAAAACGTACAGGGAATGCAGTTTGCTGTGTTTCACGGAAACGTGGCTCACGTCTAGCATCCCGGACGCTAACGTGGAGCTATCCGGCTTCAGCGCTGTTAGGACAGACAGAGAAACAAAAGCCTGCGGGAAGCGGAGAGGAGGCGGACTCGCTATCCACGTGAACATGAGGTGGTGTAACCCTGTGCACAAAGATTTCCATCTGCTGCAGGGACGTCATGGCTTGGCCATTGGCCAAAAACGTTTGTGTGTGTTTTTTTCTTTTTTCTTTTCCCTTTTATTTTTTTTTGTTATTGTATGTGTTTGTCTTGCTGTCGGTCAGCCCTCTTGAGGGATATGACCAAGGTAGATAGATAGATAAATTGCAGGGACGTTGAACTTTTGGACTAGCGTGTGACGTCATCCACTCCGCCGTTGCTAAACTACAACACAGCACCCCGAGGCCATCCTTTTATCCTTTTAATCTGTTAATAAACAACAGAAGGATACTGCTGGAAGTGTGAATTTCCCTACGGGGATAAAAAAAGTTTCTATCTATCTATCTATCTATTTATCTACCAACCTACCTATCTACCAACCTACCTATCTATCCATCTCTATATCTATCTATCTATCTCTATATCTATCTATCTATCTATCTACCAACCTACCTATCTACCAACCTACCTATCTATCTATCTATCTCTATATATCTATATCTATCTCTATATCTACCTCTATCTCTATCTATCTATCTATCTATCTTCCTTCCTACCTACCTATCTATCTTCCTTCCTACCTACCTATCTATCTTCCTTCCTACCTACCTATCTATCTTCCTTCCTACCTACCTACCTATCTATCTATCTATCTATCTATCTATCTATCTATCTATCTATCTATCTATCTATCTATCTATCTATCTATCTATCTATCTATCTATCTATCTATCTATCTATCTATTTATCTATCTATCTCTATCTATCATTCTTTTCAAATAAAGTATGAAAATTTGGGTTTTCTTCAGGCTTGGTCTCTCAAATTAAATTGATTGGTCTGTACCGCATTTTAAGAAGAAATTAACATTAATTTCTTACAAAAAATCTGCTGGGAAATGTCTAGAAAGAAAAGACACTCATTTGCGGACTGTGCCAGCAGGTTTCAGTATTATAGATGGAGTGCGTCATTCCTTAAAAAGTAGGATATTTTCTCAATTAAGTATCTGTTCGAACTGAGTTCCAAGAGCCTTTATCATTTTCTTTCCCACCGCGCTTATATGCTTTCATCTTACTTTAAGCACCTCTGTTCCTGGACGCATAACACATTAAAAAGCAGTAAAACGGGTGGCAAAAAGGGGGGCTGGAGAGTAATATCATGCTTGTAACTGTTGCCTGAAAATGGCGAAAGTGAGAAAAGGCTTGTTTCAAATAAAATCCAAATGCCAACCCAATGGAGGAAGGAGCTTACTGAGGCTGCGTTACGACTTTAAGCCAGTGAGTGAGTGACGAAGTTAAACTTCTGGACAGGATCTTTAAATTGGCATTTACATTTATGCAGGAAAGCGACCAAAACATTCGGAAAACAAAACTCGAAATTTATAAGCCCGTACAATCGCAACAGACTGAACCATGCGACTGATTTAAGCTCTCCCATTCCTTGCAAACATATCACATTGCCAGAGAAGAGACCGAGTATTGCTATTATACATTAAAACTGTCAGGACCAGAACGGAAAATGGACCCAATTGCGTAGCGTTTACCACAAGTTTTATTGAAGGAAAGAGGAAGGGCTGCGCCCACGTTTTGGTGTTCGCTGGACGCAGGAAGCAAGTCCCTCCCGTACTCGGATTGTGATCCGAACACGGAAGTGGATCTTCCGTAGCGAGCGATGGCGGTGTCAGGGACAGAAAACCAGTCGGCAGCCGGGACTGGGAGAGTAGACGTAGTCAAGGACAGAAGAGGTCGTAAGCCCAGACGGGAGAGCAGATGTGGTCAAGAGCAATACAGGTCGTAGCCGGAGACAGACGGGAGCAAAAACGGGACAGGTGGGAGTCAGGTTCGAAAAAGGCTTGCCTAGTATACACTGAGGTTCGCAGACAGACTGACAACAGGGGACAGACAGGATTGTGACTTATCACATCCTATTCGCAGTTTTCAGGTCGATGGGAAAAATATACCCGATAAATAGTCTCCTGCATTATTTCTACCACTACATAAAAATAAAACTAGATCATTTTACAACAATGTTAGGAAGCTTTAAAACAAATAGTGTCAGCTGATTGAATATTCTAGTCTGGCAGTAGGTGACTACTGAGTATATTTTTCGTATTAGGCCAAAAACTGTGACGTCAGATTTGGCTGTAATCAATCCAAAGACAGCAAGATAATTATTATTCACCCCTCCTTAGTTAGTAATGTCGGCATGTATAATCATCTGTTGCTATGGCGCCCAAATGGCCCCGCCTGTATTGCGCCAGCTGCAGCTTGTTTGAAAGATTGGGTCCCTGTCAGTATTAAATACTCTGTCCTGTCAGTCACCTTTTGTCGGTCAGTATGCGAATCTCTGTTTTTTACACGACAAGGCCTTTTTCGGCTGCCCCGTTTTTTGCTCCTGTTTGTCTCCCGCTACCATTGGTTTTGATCTCTACCACGTCTGCTCTCCATCCCAAATTACACCCTGTTTTGATCTCGACCATGTCTGCTTTCCTGTCCCGAATAACGATCCGTTTTTTATCTCCACCTCGATCTCCTCTCCTGGCTTTCGACTTGTTTCCGATCCCGATCATGTTTTTGATCTTCTATCCCGGCTACTGACCCGTTTTTTTCCCTTCCCGACACAGCCATCGCTCGCCCCGGAAGTCCTACTTCCGCGTTCAGAGCGACCTGCTTCCCACGTCCAGCAATCCCCGGATCGTGGGCGCAACCCTTTCCCATACCTGTCAACCTGAACAGTTTTGCCGTACAAACTACGTTTTTTATGCATTTTAAGACGTGTACGACGTACAAAAAAATCTATACGGAAAAACGCAAATTTGTTAATGACGGGTACCATCCGATATACACCGACTATCACCAAATGGCAAATCAATCAAGTCAAAGGAGTTCGCCGTGGAAGCCTCTATCTCGGTATCATTTTTTTCGTTGCAAACGAAGCAAGCGGTTCGATGCTACTGTGCGCATGCTTCTGTCGCCTGGGGATTTCCCATCATGCATCATTCTGAAAAAAAATAAGGTGTACGATTATTTTGTATTTCGTACGGGAAAATACGACAGTTTGTACGGGCATGGACAGGTATGCTTTCCTTCCCTTCAATAAAACCTGTGGTAACGTTACGCGAGTGGGTCCTGTTTCCGTTCTGGTCCTGACATCACTCAAATAATAAGCTGCAATGCAATTGTGTTTAGAATTGATGGTATATTATTTTACACAAATACAGTGGAACCTCGGTTTTCGAACGCCTCTCAGTTCGAACAAATCGGTTCTCGACCAAAAATTTCGAGAAATTCTTGCTTCGCTTTTCGTTCAAAAAATTGGAGTTCGAACGCCGGTACGCTGGGGGCGATGCTGAGCGGCGTACGTGTGTAGATTGCCCCCACCCCCTCGTGAATAACTGTTGTCACGTGAGCGCGCACTCCTTTTTGCTTTCGTTATTAATATCGGTGAACGGAGTGTTTTAACCCCTAATTATGCCTCGGAAGAAGGTCGGTGCAAGCAGCAAAGTTGCTACAGGTGAAAAAAGAAGAGTAGTGCGTACAACTATTGCATTTAAGAAAGAAATAATAGAAAAATATGAAGAAGATGTGCGCGTTTCCCTTCTTTCGAGGGAATAGAGCATGGCTTCTGCAGACCACCACAAAGGTAAGAAATCCTTTTCATAATTCTTTTCTTTTCCTTTTTCTTTCCTTTAACCGCTCACCACTTTTTGTGGAGACTCGGGTGCTCAATGACGTGTAAGATTACGCTAACGCGAACGTACGATTAGCCTGGGTTAGCTTCATGTTTACTTTCATGGTAAACGTTCAGGGTGTTGTAATGGATTAAATAGATTTTACATGACTTTTAATGGGAAAAACGATTTTCGGTGATCGACCAAATCGGTTTTCGAACAGGGTTCTGGAACGGATTATGGTCGAGAACCGAGGTTCCGCTGCATATGAAATCACCAAAGCATGGCCTATAATCACAATTATTACCATGATTTATTCTTTAAAACTATCAAATGAGCGAGTGAAATACAGCAAAATGCTACATCCAAGTGTCACATGTCACTATATTTTTCCTGACAGGGTGATTATTATTTGAGGGATGACAGAAGAAGGTCATACAAGAGCTTCACTAACATTCCCACTGTGCGTAAAAACATGATGACCCGATGGTTTCTCTTCCTGTTGCGATGTCGTCATCCTCCTCCAGCGCTGAAGGTCACAAAAGAGCCATATTTATTGTTTCTATTAGCATTCCTGCGTCAGATCCAGGGTTGGGTAGAGTTACTTTAACTGGATTACTTTCAATGACTTTTGGATTACTCCAATACCAAATATGCTAATAAAAGACAAAAGAAACTAAATATGAATAAAATGATGACTCACAACACGTGGTAAGCAATGTTCCCTGTAATTTTCCTTACGGGTCTGAGCGTTCACACAAAGTCGGTGAGCAGCGCTTGAAACAACAGTGAGCAACTATAATCCCAAGTGTGTCAAGATAATTCCTTATCAAACATGTCCAAAACTTGACATCAAGTTACATTTTGCTGAGTTTCCGGCAATGCAAAATGATTTTTCTCTTTTGAATGAATTGACTCATGTCTTATTGCAAAGGTTGTACGGCCTACAAACGTCGTTTGTTCTTACAATTCTTTCACAAGATATCAATTTCTTTTTATTTCCTGATATATTTTGTCGCATAATTTTAACATTTTTGGGGGCTTATTGAGTCGGTTGTAAGATACAGAACTCTACTTAATCCCATTTTTTTTAGTGGAAGTACAACACGATTCACTTGATATCATTGGAAATTATTTGAATGCAACACAAACTTTTCTTCTTTTTTCCGTGTTTTTTTTTCTACTTTTTTTTAAAATCCTTTAAAAAAAAAAAATCTCATTGTGTTTATTTTTTCCGAGCTGTTATTTTTTTCTTTTTGTTCTCTATTTACTTTTTTCCTACTTTTCTTTCTTTTCTTTTTTTCTGGCTTTTTTTCTAAATGTTTCCTTCTTTTTTCTATTCCTTTTGTTTCTTTTTTTCTCAGCTTTTCACTACTTTTTCATTTTGGTATTTTTTCTTTTTTGTTCTATTCCCCCCTTCCTTTAAGTCATTTTGTGCATAATTTTACATAGTATTTGGTCATGTTGGGATGAAAGAAGCAAAAACAACCCGAAGAGCCATGTAGGACCCGAAAGAGCCGGTTCCTTTTAGTGAGCCGAGCCGAAGAAGCCGGTTCTCGACAAACTTTTCTCAATTTACTCAACTTCGTTCTACTTCGACTCAACTTCAAAATACCGCATTTAGGACACAACGTCGGGGGAACCCGTGTATTTTTACCTTCATGCACTGTAACTTTGACTTCTTAATTAGTAATTTTGAGACCATCATTTTTGTGCGCTGGCTAGCTTTTCTTGTGCGCTGAGAACGTGCGAGCAGTGCGCAATTGCGCACGCGCGCAGCTTAGAGGGAACACTGGTGGTAAGCTTTCTCTCCTGGCTTTGATCTCTTTGATCTCCGGCAAAACTAACAGACAGCGACAGACACAAAATGAAAACAAATCCAAACAGCTTGCCAACATTATGTTTGCCATTCCATGTGTTCCGTTACTCCCCAAGCCTGCACAAAATGTAGTCATTTTATTCGTATTTAGTTTATTTTGTCTCTTATTAGCATTTTTTGGTATTGGAGTAATCCAAAAGTAACCCAACCCTGGTCATATGGGAGTAGGGAGCGAAGGTGATGTTTTACCTCTTTAATGCATCCTGGCGAAGTGAAGAGCATATAAACAACGTAGCCTGGGATGAGGACCATGGAGGACAAGGCCATGAACCAGCCAATGGTTTGGCCCCAAACGGGATAGACGTACTTGCCCAGAGTCAGGGGCGTCATCTCCACAGCACTGAAGGTGAAAACTCCCTAGAATAAATCGAAGATGTGATGTCACAATGCAATATTCATTTAGCAGTATTTTTATGTGTATTTTGACATTCTAAGGGGTACTCGATTACGCACAAAGCATGAAAGTGTTCACCTTAGAATTATGCAGATAAGTTGTCAAATATGACATGTGCCTGAGAAATGTAATTTCAAAGGTGACCGATTTGGCTCCTAACCTCTAGAGCTGTGACGTGATCAGAAGACTTTTAAAATGGTGAATCCCATTAACACAACATATGATGCAGTTCTGAAACAGACAGTGATTGTAGTGAACAGTGATGGCATACTGCTTATTTCTTCAGGGAGAAATTAGAACTTTGCTTGTCTAGTCTTATCTTGTCGGGGGCGGTAGTAGTTTAGGAGGTAGAGCGCTCGTCTTGGGATCAAGAAATAGCAGTTCAAATCCCGGCTCCTCCGTGTTAAATGTCGAAGTGTCCTTGGGTAAGACACTGAACCCCTAATGCCCCCAATAAGCAGGTTAGCGCCTTACATGGCTGCACGGCCGCTATTGGGAAATGTGAAGCACACAAGAGCTTTGGGAATTCTTGATTTGAAGAGCGCTATATGAATGCAGATCATTTAATATTTTTCATTTTGTCTCTTATCTTTTTTCCAAATTCTATCTCCAAAAGCAGTATAGGGTAAGTTCACCTGCTGCCGTGACAGCATACGTTCCTTGTTTGCATTCCCCTCCTTCGAGGTAGGCCATTGTGGGATTTTGTTTCTGTTATTGACAGCATGTCTTACGGTTGGTATAACACTGTCCAACTAGTTCCCCGTTAGCGTTCAGTTCTGTTAGCAGCCGGCTAGCCTGCCGTCTCTATTGGTTTATTCCTGGGCGGGTTCGGGTTTGCAGCTGTATCAGTTGTTGTTGGTTCCAGGTTAGCTTGGCTGCTCACTGCATGTTTTTGGTCAGCCAGCCAGACGTTTTTCACCGAGGCTGCAACCACCTTTTCTTGTTTGCTCCAGTTAGCCCCAATTAACAGCCAACTAGCCTGCCGTGTCCATTGTAGTATACCAGCCATGCTTGCGTTTGTCGCTGTAGCCGCTTTTGTCGGGATTACCAATTTGGAGAGCGTGTGCCCGGTCATTTGGCGCCAGCCGCTGCGGGCTATCTAATTGGCTCCCTGTCCCGTTTTAAGACCGGTCCTGTCACTCTCCTTTTGTCAGTCCGTCTGTGAACCTCTATTGTTACATGGCAAGCCTTTTTGACTCCCGCTGGTCCCGTTTTTGCACCCGTTTTTCCACCTACCTGCTCCTGATCTCCCCATTTGTCTCCTGCTACGACCCGTTTTTGATCCCGACCACGTCTGCTCTCCCGTCCCAACTTACAAACCGTTTCTGACCCCGACCACATTTTTGCTCTCCTGTCCCGGCTGTTTTTCCAGCCCTGACACCGCCATCTCCCGCTACGGAAGATCCTCTTCCGTATTCAGATCACAATCAGAGTGCGAGAGCGACTTGCTTATCGCGTCCAGCGAGCACCGGATCGTGGGCTTGCCCCTTCCTCTTTCTTTTAATAAAACTTGTGGTTGACGTTACGCAATTGGGTCCTGATTCCGTTCTGGTCGTGACAGCTTTTCACTGTTGCTAGCTCTTCATTGTATCATTACTGCATTCACCTGTGAGGCAACACCTTGGCATGCTCCACAAAAACTATCAAAACTTGGTTTAAAACACTTTTAACTTATTTGACTAATTAACACATAGACTAATATAGCGACTGGCTTCCAAAGGTGCCGGTTTTACTCTGACAACATCACAGCTCAGGTAGTCAAAAACCAATAGGCTGTTTTCAAAATGCATTATTCGAGAAATATTTTTCATGTACAGACGAAATTTTCCTCATATTGAGGTTTTTGAGTTTTTCCTTGCCCTCATGTAGGTTTTAGATCAGGGGATGCTGTCATAATAGTCTGTGGTTTGCAATATCCTGTGCAGCCCTTTGAGACTCTTTGTGATTAAGGGCTATACAAATAAAAATGACTTGACTTGACTATATAGTTTTGTTTTTTTTTTTTCAAAAAGCCATGTTCTATTTTCTCACATTTTTCATTTAACATTTTGGTATAACTTTAAATGCTACGGTTGCCAGCAAGGCTAGATTATATATTTTCCCCCAACACAAATAGGAATGAACAATGTGTTTCGAAAAAATGTGATGTGCTTCGGATATTAATAAATTTTGTTTATGATAAGTATTTGGATTTCCCTTTATTAACTCACAAGCAGATAATTTGTTTATAAAAAGAAAAAATTATATTAATCTCCTGGAGACTGCTAGCCAAGATATGCTTTAGCATGTTTGGCGGTAGCTGGAATTCCAAATTGACGTCCTGTATCTGTTTTGGTCAGGGTTTGAAACCATCCCCTGATCTAAAACTTACATGAGGGCAAGGCAAAAAAATTTCAATTAAAAGTGCATTTTTTCAAAGATGTTTTAGGACAGGTTATAGAGGTTTTACTTATGTTAAGTACCGCATTTTCACGAATATAAGGCGCACCCCCCCAAAAAAGTTTTTTGTCATATATTTTCCATACATAAGGCGCACCAGACTATAAGGCGCTACGGTAGCAATCTCAACAAAACAGTCAGATAGTTCATTCAAACCTATAAACCCCTGAACATTCCGATGGCTCGCAAAGGAGCAAATACGTGTCTCAGACACGTACGGACACGGTGTCACCAACAGGGTTGGGTAGGGTTACTTTAACTGGATTACTTTCAATTACTTTTGGATTACTCCAATACCAAATATGCTGATAAAAGACAAAATAAACTAAATATGAATACAATGCTGACTCACAACACGTGGTAAGCTTTCTCTCCTGGCTTTGATCTCTTTGATTTTCTGCAAAACTAACAAAAAATGCGACCAGGGTTGGGTAGGGTTACTTTAACTGGATTACTTTCAATGACTTTTGGATTACTCCAATACCAAATATGCAAATAAAAGACAAAAGAAACTAAATATGAATAAAATGATGACTCACAACACGTGGTAAGCTTTTTCTCCTGGCTTTGATCTCTTTGATCTTTGGCAAAACTAACAAAAAATGCGACAGAAACAAAATGAAAATAAATCCAAACAGCTTGCCAACATCATTTTTGCCGTTCCATGTGTTCCGTTACTCCCCAAGCCTGCACAAAATGTTGTCATTGTATTCATATTTTTGGATTTATTTTCATTTTGTTTCTGTCGCATTTTATGCTAGTTTTGCCGGAGATCAGAGAGATCAAAGCCAGGAGAGAAAGCTTACCACGTGTTGTGAGTCATCATTTTATTCATATTTAGTTTATTTTGTCTTTTATTAGCATATTTAGTATTGGAGTAATCCAAAAGTAATTGAAAGTAATCCAGTTAACGTAACCCTACCCAACCCTGGTTTTGGTGCAGATACTAACCGAATACTGTGTTTTAACGGAATTAAACAAAATTGTGAGGAAATATTAGCCATTATGCAAAAGGGTTTTATGTAAATGTCTATCAAACAACACCCATCTGTAATTTTGATCAAAACATTTTGTTGTTGTCGTTTCTTCTACAGCGCTGGATATAGGCGCATCAATTGACGCCATCGATTGAGTGAAAACACGACAGTGACAGATTGGTGTCACACAGTTCACGTCAATGAAATAATTTCCTGTTGGCCTACCAGACAGATAAGCGGCGTGAAATACTTCCAGCAAAGCTTCCACCAAACACAGGGCCGGTAGCCGATCATGTCCTCGATGTCCTTGTAGAACCTCTCAGCTCCTGGGCCGTTGCAGCAACGTCAGGACCAGGAGACAAGGGATTGTGTCCTGACTGGAATTTTTCCTACCGTAAAGCCAGGCGATGGAGACGGTCTCGAAGAACACGAGGTAGAGGAGGCACATTCCACTAGCTGAGTAATAGTCAAACAGCTTGAACACGTACAGGCCTCCCTGGAATGGAGGACAAATGTCATACCTACTTAAGTTGTTTTGTGTCTTGTCGTGTACCTGTGTGATGTTGGAGAACCCGATGATGAAGGACACGAAGCAGACGACCAGAATGAAGATCTTCTTCCTCTTCCTCAGCAATAAAGGGTACTCGTCCATAAGAGCTGTGATGAAACCTTCCACTGTGCAGAACTGATTGAAAATGAAGGGTCAGTTGTGTGTTATTTTGTTGAAAAGGTGTGTACCGTATTTTCCGCACTATAAGGCGCACCGGGTTATAGGGCGCACCCTCCAAAAATAGTTTTTGGTCCTATATTTTCCATACATAAGGCGCACCGGATTATAAGGTGCCACAATGGGAACGTCGACAAAACAGTTAGATAGTTGAGTCAAACTTATTACCCCCTTAACATTCCCAAAGCTTGCAAAGACAAAAATACGTGTCTCAGACATGTACGGAAACAGTGTCTGTACCATGTCACCAATCACTCAAATGCATCGTTCCAAATATCATTTGGAAGGTTAAAGTCTTGGAATTCAAGAAATGCCAAACATGTCTTAGTTTCCATTTTATTTTTTGCTGGCAACTGTGTGGACAAGTATTGTGCAGGGAAACGGGGTTCTTTACTGTGCATATGACAATAAACACTTTGAATTGAATTGAGTTTAAAAATAGACTCATCACAGATACATCAAGATCGTTCTAAAACAAGATACCGGGAAAATATAATGCCGGAAATGCTCACCTAAGTTCTCTTGCAGCCATCTCGTTCAATAATGATACGTAACCATGGTCTTCTTACAACCGTGAGTGTAGTAAATCCAGGAGAGTAAAATATTTATAAATACAGAATAGTAAAAAATGTTTTCTCTATGCCGTAGTGCAACCCAACGTGTGATTCACATTCATCTTTTTCGGCCAATTGCAGGCTTCGTTTCGCCCCTTTAGCTTATGCGAGCCTGTAAATGATAAAAATGATCCGCCCCCTTTACCTCCGGATAACTTTAGCCAATAGTGACTGATTCAAATGATGATTGACACATTGGTTAGGAAATGAAACGCCGGTATATAAATCCCAGCATACACCACGGACGACTTCGCTTTCAGGGGAAAATCTAGTTGGCGGCTGCTTGCCTTACTTGCAACACTTTGCGACTTAATATTGATCCATATATAAGGCGCACTGTATTATAAGGCGCATGGTCAGCTTTTGAAAAAAATAAAGGCTTTTAGGTGCGCCTTATAGTGCGGAAAATACGGTAATCAGATATTAATGGGTTGGACATTGGCTATTGTTAAGAATTAAATATTATAATGTACCGTTTACCAAATTCTTCGAATTAGTTATCTGACTCCATTAACCAAACACCACCTGCATTCTCCTAACAATACGGCCTCGTTTCTTGATGGAAAAATGAACAAGAGACCGGCATTTCCACACGGGGGCATATTTAATTTCTTAAACAATTTAACTAAGTGAACTCCATCGAATTAGCCGAATTAGTGTCGCTTGAGTCTCTGTCAAGCCTTCTGCTTCCTTTTTTCGGCCCACGTTTTTTTCCGCAAGCTGGTGTGCCGGCTTTTCCCATGTGCATGCCAATGAAAGCCCCCACCTGGCCCCACCATCTCGAAAAAGAGCGTCCGGATGTCTGAAAAACTCATAACAACAGAGCGCTTATCAACTTCTCCAAATAATCCCTGCCGTTCTGCGTCAGAGTTCTGTTATCAACAGAACTAAACAAAACATTCTGCATTCGGATCAGGGTGACCTGTAGCCCACTCCGTGAAAATCTTCATTGCACTCGATAAATGTAACTTGTATTTAATCGTATAAAATCCTTTATAGTAAAATGTGTAAAATCCTTCACTATATATAACCACAAATGTGGCCCAAATGCGCTAAACAGATCTGGCCTAGCACATTTTGACACGAATAATGTGGTATCTTGCAGATCCAGGACCTGGTCATGTCCTGGATCATAGTTAATACACAGTCCATGCACAGCTGTACGTAACTGAAAGGAATTTGGCCCGGAATTGCAACAGAGCAATATACTTTGTTGATGTACAGCCCATTTCTGGCCACACGAGTTACCCATTACATACTCTAGTACTATGTAAAACATTTGTAGCATTCCAAGATACTTCTGTATTAATAGCTCAATGCTAGCACCTAATAAGCCTCAAAGCGTGTCCGAAACATTCTTTTTAAGTCTCAGTTGGATGATTCAGCACAGAACCTTCCCAATGACATGAAACAGAATTGATTGTCATAGGGAACTGCTAACTTATTGCCTGTTCTGGCAAAGCTATGTCAGCCTTGGCAGAACAGGAGTTATGGTTCTGCCTGGAGCTCGCCCGGACTTCTAATTGTACATGCAGTTTAATGGTCCTGAACACCGCAGGCCTACAGACCTTCATTTTCTTAATTTTCCCAGTTTTTTTTTTTTGTTTTCCCTTGCCTTCATGTAGGTTTCAGATCAGGGTATGCTGTAATGGTGGTCTGGGTAGCTTTTCAAGGCTCTTTTCTATTAAGGACTATACAAATGATAGTGACTTGGCTTAACTCTCAGGATCTGTGGACTGGTGGTCGGACCTGGCACAGATCAGTCTGCAATCAGAGTTTAAGTACCTGGCTGTCCAAGCCCAGCATCATCAGCATGGAGAAGAAGAGAATGGCCCAGAGAGATGACATGGGGAGCTGCGTGACTGCCTGAGGGTATGCCAAAAACGCCAAACCAGGACCTATACTTATCAAAAATATCCAATCAATGCCACTCTTTACATTAAAAGTCCCACATGTCAATTGAATACCTGAGGCAGCAAGCTCCTTAACAGGCTTCTTGGTGATGTAGGACATGAAGCCCACGATGGAAAAAATAACAAAGCCGGCGAACATGCTAGTGAAGGAGTTTATGCAACACACTATGATGGAGTCCCTGAAAGGTATACAATTACAATTGTGAGGAAAAATAAAGTTGTATGCAAAAGTTTGGGCACCCCTGACAGCAGACAAACAAAGTTATATCTGAGAAGTGAAATTAGTTTTTTAGGATTTACAGAAAATGTGCAATAATTGCTGAAACAAAAGTAGGCAGGTGCATAAATTTGGGCACCCCAACAGAAAAATTACATCAATATCAAGTAGATCCTCCTTTTGCAGAAATAACAGCCTTTAAACGCTTCCTATAGCTTCCAGTGGGATTCTGGTTGAAGGTATTTTGGACCATTCTTCTTAACAAAACATCTCCACTTTAGTCAGGTTTGATGGTTTCCAAGCATGGACAGCCCGCTTTAAATCACACCACAGATTTTCAATAATATTCAGGTTTGGGGCCTGAGATGACCATTCCAGAACATTGTACTTGTTCCTCTGTATGAATGCCTTAGTAGAATATGAGCAGAGTTGGGGGTCGTTGTCTTGTTGAAGTATCCAGCCCTGGCGCAACTTCAGCTTTGTCACTGATTCTAGAACATTGTTCGCAAGAATCCGCGGATACTGACTGGAATCCATGCGACCTTCAACTTTAACAAGATTGCCAGTACCTGCACTGGACACACAGCCCCACAGCATGATGGAACCACCACCACCACATTTTACTGTGGGTAGCAAGTGTTTGTCTTGGAATGCTGTGTTCTTCTTCTGCCATGCATACCGCCCCTGGTTATATCCAAATAACTCAATTTTAGTTTCATCAGTCCACAGCACCTTATTCCAAAATAAAGCTGACTTGTCCAAATGTGCTTCAGCATACCTCAAGCGACTCTGTGTCATGTGCGCAGAAAAGGCTTCTGTCGCATTACTCTCCCATACAGCATCTCTTTGTGCAAAGTGCGCTGTATATTTGAACGATGCGCAGTGACACCATCTGCAGCAACATCATGTTGTAGGTCTTTGGAGCTGGTCTGTGGGTTGAGTTTAATTGTTCTCACCATCCTTCGCCTCTGCTTATCTGAGACTTTCCTTGGCCTACCACCCCGGGCCTTAACTAGAACTGTGCCTGTGATCATCCATTTCCCCACTATGTTCCTCACAGTAGAAACTGACAGCTGACATCTATCAGATAGCTTTTTGTATCATTCCCCTAAACCATGATGTTAAACAACCTTTGTTTTCAGGTCATTTGACAGTTGTTCTGAGGCTCCCATGTTGCCACTCTTCAGACAAACAAATTGTGTGTTCCAATAATTAGTGCTAAAGGTATTCAAATCAATAAAATAACAAGGGTGCCCAAATTTATGCACCTGCCTACTTTTGTTTAGGTAATTATTGAACACTTTCTGTAAATCTATGAACTTAATTTCCCTGTGTTTGTCTACTATAAGATATATTTAAATTCGAATTGCTGATCCCAATAACCAATGATTTAAAAAGAAAAATCTTAAAAATGATGCCCAAACTTTTGCATACGACTGTAGGTCAACACGGTTGAAAGTCATAATTGCGCTTTACTTGTAGACGTCATTATTGTAGTTGTTGTAGCTTCCTAATGCGATGAGTGAGCCAAGTCCAAGGCCATAGGAGAAGAAAATCTGAGTAGCTGCATCCAGCCATACCTATAAACAGTACATATATGAGCAACTACTGCATTTCTTTTGGGCGATGAAGTTAAGTGTATGGGATATTTCACCTCTGAGCGGATGAGCTTATTAAAGTCTGGAGTGATGTAGAAACGGATACCGTCGATGGCTCCAGGAAGGGTAATCCCCCGGAAGAACAGGATGAAGAGCATAAAATAGGGATACGTAGCTGAGAAATACACTACCTAGATTGAGGGATATTTGAGCAAAAAGCTGTGATAAAAATCACGGATAACGTTGGATTCCCAAGTAATGGGGAAAATAAAGCCAGACCTTTCCCGTCCACTCCACTCCCTTCCAGATTGAGAAATAGACGAGAACCCAAGCAAGCGCCAGGGTTCCCACCAGAGGCCACCGGAGTTCCCCGGGTTCCTCAAGACCACCGGAAAGCTGGTGCATGTTACGTCTGCCAAAACATAAACAAGTAATGTTGAGTCTCTTTAAGATCTTTGCTTCTTGTTTTACTTGTGCATCTCCAGTTGATAAATGTATTTTGTTTTAGGAGATTTCATTGGATCCCAGTTCGTGATTCGACTGTTATTGCACACTGTTGTTCATTGTTTTGACTAATACATCATTGTCGCTATCGGCCAATCATGTTGCTGCTCTTTTGATTTCCACAACCTTTAGGGTGGATATGCTTTTGTATCCTTGAATATGTCTATCTATCTATCTATCTATCTAGACATGTATCTATCTATCTATCTATCTATCTATCTATCTAGACATTTATCTATCTATCTATCCATCTAGACATTTATCTATCTATCTATCCATCTAGACATTTATATATCTATCTATCCATCTAGACATTTATATATCCATCTATCTATCTAGACAATTATCTATCTATCTATCTATCTATCTATCTATCTATCTATCTATCTATCTATCTATCTATCTATCTATCTATCTATCTATCTATCTATCTATCTATCTAGACATCTATCTATCTATCTATCTATCTATCTATCTATCTATCTATCTATCTATCTATCTATCTATCTATCTATCTAGACATGTATCTATCTATCTATCTATCTAGACATTTATATATCCATCTATCTATCTAGACATTTATATATCCATCTATCTATCTAGACAATTATCTATCCATCTATCTATCTATCTATCTATCTATCTATCTATCTATCTATCTATCTATCTATCTATCTATCTATCTATCTATCTATCTATCTATCTATCTATCTATCTATCTATCTATCTATCTATCTATCTATCTATCTATCTATCTATCTATCTATCTATCTATCTATCTATCTATCTAGACATCTATCTAGACATCTATCTATCTAGACATCTATCTATCTATCTATCTATCTATCTATCTATCTATCTATCTATCTATCTATCTATCTATCTATCTATCTATCTATCTATCTATCTATCTATCTATCTATCTATCTATCTATCTATCTATCTATCTATCTATCTAGACATTTATCTATCTATCTATCTATCTATCTATCTATCTATCTATCTATCTATCTATCTATCTATCTATCTATCTATCTATCTATCTATCTATCTATCTATCTATCTATCTATCTATCTATCTATCTATCTATCTATCTATCTATCTATCTATCTATCTATCTATCTATCTATCTATCTATTTATCCTGGTCATATCCCTCGAGAGGGGTGACCGACAGCAAGACAAACGCAAACAAAAAAAAACAAAGAAAATGAAAAGAGGAAAAAGTAGCAAAAAAATCTCACTCAAAAATTTTTGGGACCATGGCCAACCCAAATGCCCAAACACCCAAACATGTTAGGCACCTCGGCACCCAAGTCGGTCACGCTTTCATCCCTCCAGATGAAACGGGACACGAGAAAGCGGCCATGTCACTCGAGTCAGGTTGACACAACACACTCTTCTGTTCAACAACAGGGCCCGACAGCTTTCACTGGTTTACCCCTGCCGCATCATACAGGTGCCCTACCCATGCCTTAAAAACGTCTAAACATCCCACTATCCTTTTTTTTGTTTGAACATTTTTTATTGACACTTTTAACAGCAATTAAACACATTCACAATTTCATTATATCATATTTATTTACAACACCTCTCCACTCATTCCTATCACCCACAAGAGCGCTAGCTTCCACTAGATTTCGACCTCTTTCCTGCAGTGCACTCATAACACTATCCATCCACGTCAATCGCGGCCTTCCTCTTGGTCTCCTTCCATTTACTTCTACTCCGTAGATCCTGTTCAACATTTGCTCCTCATCCATCCTCTCCATCGGTCCAAACCAACAGAGTACTCCCTTAACCACACGCTTGCTCAGTTCCTCTACTACTCCAGTTCTGTCTCTCACAATTTCATTTCTCAATCTATCCAATCTTGTCACTCCCAACATACTCCTCAACACTTCTGCGTTCAGGCTCCAGGTCTCTGCACCATACAACACAGTCGGCACAATCACACTCTCTTAACATCCATACTCATACTCCTGTTGCTCATTACTCTCTTCAGAGAACCCAAAACCTCAAGGAAGCACCTTGATTCACTCTGTGCAATACCTCCCACTCCATTCAACTTCTTCCAGCTTCTGTCCATGCAACCTTATTTCTAATGCCATGCCCACTCCACGACGTGAACACATAACTTACGCACTTAATCACACTCTTCCAAACTCCATTGCCAACCTTCTCAATGTTTCCTCAGAATCAGCCACAAGCGCTCTGTCATCTGCAAACAACAACTGACTTACCTGCCACACCGTTTTACTGTTATCGATCATTTCTACACCTCTGCCAAATACTCTTGCATTCACCTCTCTCACCACCTTAAATATGTAATAAAGAGAAAAGGTTCGGGGAAGGGCCTCAAGAACGAATTGGACTTTCTTATCTGATGGATTCTATCACTGTTCTCCTTGCAAGTTCAATAACCTCTCCTTATTTTCTATTCAAGTTTCAACTTATTGTGAGAGATATACAAGATATAAACTCTCTGTTGGCAGAATTACTCAGATGAAAACACTCATTTAGGTTTTAACCTCGCCAATGGAACGGGCACGACCGAGCAGCCATCTTCCCAGAATCCCCGGCCATACACCCCCCTAATCGGTCAGGAGGCGTGGTTTATTTTCTTGACACATAAACAGGAAAAATGAAGTCACACATAAGCGCGACTTGACAAGAAAATGAAATAAAATTGAGTGCTGAGGATATTTGAATATTGTTCACCACAAAAGAAGATGCACATTTCAAGCAATTCTTTGAGTAGAAGAAAAGATTATTTGAAATACTCTAGCTTATTATTGTAAAAAAATAATATGCTTATGTTAAGATTTCATGCGGTTGTTACTTCCCGTCTTGATTACTGTAATGCACTACTCTCCAGTCTCCCGAAGTCCAAAATCAAGAGCCTTCTGCTGGTACAAAATGCTGCAGCGAGGCTTTTAACTAAGACGAGAAAGTTTGATCACATGACCCCGATTTTAGCTAACCTGCATTGGCTCCCTGTTAGCTTAAGATGTGATTTGAAGGTTCTGTTTGGAGGCTTACAAAATCATGCATGGATTTGCTCCCTCATATCTTTCAGATTGAATTTCCCCCTATGTTCCTGTCCGGAGCCTTCGCTCTGAAAACGCCGGTCTACTAGTGATCCCAAGAGCCAAGAAGAAATCCGCAGGTTCGAGAGCGTTCTCCATCCGGGCCCCGGTGCGGTGGAATGCTCTTCCCCCTGATATTCAATCTGCAACATTAGTAGAAATGTTTAAATCTAAGCTTAAAACACACTTCTACTCTATAGCATATGAAAAACCTACATTTTATTTTGACAATATGTGTATTATTGGCCGTCATGATGGTTTTAGATCAGGGGATGGTGTCATAATAGACTGTGGTTTGCAATAATCTGTGGTCTATGCAGCCCTTTGAGACTCTTTGTGAATAAGGGCTATACAAATAAACATGACTTGACTTGAAATGTATTTCCCATATTTTATTAAAAACCAAGCTAAACAATTGAAATGGTCAAGTAACTTTGTTTATATAACACTTTCTACACCGCACAATGGTACAGCCCGAAGCCCTTAGCACAGACACACATTCGTCCATTCACACATTTATTCACGCACCAAGTGGGTGCTGTCATGGAATTCCATGGCCTACATCTGAGAGCAATTGGGATTCAGTGCCTTGCCCAAGGACACTTTGACGCTGCTGCCAAGGCCATGGATCAATACCATAAACCGCAGGTTAGTAAATAGACATTACCACTGTATTGAAATAAGAATGGTTATGAAATACCATCCATCCATTATCTGCACCGCTTATCCTCAGTAGGGTGGCGGGGGGCTCGAGCCAATCCCAGCTATCTTCGGGCAGTTGGCAGGGGACACCCTGAACTGGTTGCCAGCCAGTCGCAGGGGACAGTTGCATGTTTTTGGAATTTGGGAGGAAACCAGAGTGCCCAGAGGAAACCCACGCAAGCACGGGGGAGAACATGCAAACTCCACACAGGAGGTTCAATCACAATACCAAAATAACAAAAATGATCTATGAAGTTAAAAGAGATACCTGAAATCCCAGTTATTCTTTGTTTCGTGTTATTTTCATGAGTTACTTTTATTGTAAAATATGAAAAACAACACTTGAACAAGATTTGTATTGTATTAAAATTATCAGACAATTGAACGGATTTAGAGAAGTTACTATTTTTCTTGGAGATACAGTAACATTTGAAAAATAATACTTGGATATAAAAAACAAACCTAAAGTACCACTAAGATTGCCTTGATGTATCACTATTTGAGAACCTCTGTGTCAGGACCAGAACAGAGACAGGACCCATTCGCGTAACGTTTCTCACAGTTTTATTGGGAAGAAGGAAAAGGATTGCACACACGGTTCAGAGATCGCTGATCGCGGGGAGTAGGGTGCTCAGACGCGGAAGTGGGACTTCATGGCGGTGTCGGGAACAGAAAAAAGTCGAAAACCAGGAGAGGAGAGTAGACGTGGTCAAGATCAAAAACGGATCGTTATTCGGAACGGTAGAGCAGACTTGGTCGAGATCAAACAAATCGTAGCGGGAGAAAAACAAGAGCAAAAACACAGGACTTGCCTTGTAAAAACGGAGATTCGCAGACGGACCGACAAAAGGGGACTGACTTGAGTTTAAATACTGACAGGGAGCCAATCCGTCAACAAGCTCCAGCTGGCGCCACCCGGGCGGGGCCAATTGGGCGCCATGGCAACCGTGAGACACGGGTGGGGCCAATTGTGCCCCATGGCTACCGTGACACTCTGTCTTAGGAGATGTCCTGGCCGCTGAGTAGTTAGCATGACTGCCTCGCAGTTCTGAGGTTCCGGGTTACATTCCTGCTACTGGCCTCTCTTAAGGGAGTTTGTATGTCCTCTGGGCACTCTGGTTTCCCCTTACACGCCAAAAACATGGTTTAGAGACTACAAATTGTCCTTAGGTATGTGACCGTACTGAGAAAAAGCGGTTCGAAGAATGAATGAATGATCAAGACTATACTCCTTGCAAGAATCAGAGGGTGATGTTTGAGATGTATTGCCCATTAAACCCCTTCAAGCAATGGCTGCATTCCCAGACACAGATTTATGTAGGAAATTCAAAAACACGCCCTGGCTGCGTTCAAGAGCTTAAGACAAATTCTACGTAAGGAACCGTAAATGTACAGCTCTACCCTCCGGCCATCAATGGAAGAAGAATGAGACTCACTCCCAGAACTCGGTAACAGCACTGGTCAGATTGGTAGTGTCCTCCAAGCTGTAGTTGCAGAAACACTTCTCGGTATTCCAGGGATTGTCACAGTTTTGCCAGGGAAGCTCCTGAACCAAAACAAAAGAAATTTAGAATCTGGTCAACAAAAACCTGGGTTTATTGTTCTCTAGTTCTGCCATACTTAACATATTGTGCAGAAGTCCGAGGCAATATTTACAAAAGTTCACTACAGCCCCTTTTTATCCCTCAAAAACGTGCAATAAGAACCATAAACAGGGTAGGATATCGGGATCATACTCATATTTTATTCATGCAGTCCAAATTATTATAATTGGATGATTTAATAAAATGTTTCACTTCACAACTGTTATTTGAGGTCAACAAAAACATGGTGCCAAAAAACATCCAAAAACGATTCACTCGGAAAGAGGGAAGTTATCATTTTAGGGGCTGTAGTAAATTCAAAATCCCAAAGGTGAGAACCACCAGGAAAAGGATGTGTGTGTCTGTGTGTGGAGTCAAACTTTGGAATCATTTACAAACAATGTCCAACTATTCATGTGTTCAAATTTAAATACAAAAAAACTGGCGAAATACAGGGATGAAGAAAATGGGATATGAGTGAGATTGGAAATACAGTGGAACCTCAGTTTTCGAACGCCTCTCAGTTCGAACAAATCGGTGTTCGACCAAAAATTTCGAGAAATTCTTGCTTCGCTGTTCGGTCAAAAATTCGGAGTTCGAACGCCGGTAATGCCTGAGTGCGTACGCTAGAGTGCGATGCTGAGCGGCGTATGGGTGTAGATGGCCCCCACCCCTCGTGACCAACTGTTATCACGTGCGCACTTGCCTCTTTTTGCTTTCGCTTTTAATATCGGTGAACGGAGTGTTTTAGCCCCTAACTATGCCTCCGAAGAAGGTCGGTGCAAGCAGGACAGGTGAAAAAAGAAAAGTTGTTCGTACAACTATTGCCTTTAAGAAAGACATAATAGCTAAATATGAAAGAGGTGTCCGAGTTTCCGATCTTGCCAGGGAATACAGCATGCGCCTTCTGCTGACCACCACAAAGTTAAGAAATCCTATTCATAATTATTTTCTTTATATATATATTTTTTTTTTTTTTACACGTTCGTGTTAGCATAATCTTTTGTACGGAAGATTACGATAATGCGAATGTACGATTAGCCTGGGTTAGCTCTATGATTAGGTTGAACATTCAGGTAAACATTCAGGGTGTTGGAACTGAGCCTAAAATTCAGGGTGTTGGAACGGAGCCCCCTTTCCAATGAAGCGCTAGCGCTAACGAACTGAATTTTTTATTTTTACACGTTCATGTTAGCGTAAGATTACGAATACTCGAACGTACGATTAGCCTGGGTTAGCTTCATGTTTACGTTAAACATTCATGGTAAACATTCAGGGTTTTGGAACGGATTAAAACGATTTACATTATTTTTAAAGGGAAAAATGATTTCAGTGATTGAACAAATCTGTTCTCGAACAGGGTTCTGGAACGGATTATGGTCGAGAACCGAGGTTCCACTGTACTGCGTTTAAAACTATCGTTAACTTTGTTGTTATTGTTGCTATTATAATATCATAACTGTTATTATAAATATGATTTCTATTTCTATTGTTGTTATTATCATTGGTGTCGCAGTGATGTTTGGTAGCTAGTGGTATTATGAAGTTGAGGGATGGGTATTACAAAGATTAGTGTATAAAATATGTGATTATTGTAATTATCACAATTATTGCTATCCGACCTATGTAATAAGTATATCCATGAGATTATGTTATATTAGACACAAGAGGAGAAGATAATTTGTAAAATGTATTTGATAGGGAAGATAAAAGGGTAGGGAAAATAAGCATCTGCTTCTGACTACCCCTTTTCGAACATGTTTTGTGACATTATTTTGTTGTTGACTCATTGTTTTTGTCCTGTTTATATTTTAATGTTCGAAACAAAGTTTTCATTCATAAGTATTGTTTTCAACATACCGAACCGAAGGAGTTAAACAAGTAGTATAGGGCCCAAGCGATGATAATGATGTAGTAGATGTTGAGCCAGAAGGACAGCACCACTGCGGCCAGACCGACACCTGCAGAATCCAAGAACAGTTTTTAGTTCTTAAGACGCATCACAATCCCATGTGCGGTGTTCATTTTACTTCTGAAAAGTGATGGGACTCGCATGCTCAAAAATCTATGGGTCCCAACAGAGATTTATGGGTCCCCAAAATTTAGTGTGCTCCATGCCCTTACAAACTGTCGTATTTTCCCTTACAAAATACAAAAAAATCTTTTTTTTTTTTCAAACATGTTTATTTATAATAATAATAATAATAATTTCCTTTGTATTGTCATTCTTTGTAACAATGTACACAGAACGAAATGTCGATACACCTGACCCGTTGTAGCGAGCCGATGCAGCCGCAGCCAACAGAGGGCGCCGCCATTTTACCAATTAGGTATGATGTAGTTTAACATGTTATATTGTACATGTGTTTCCTTATATCATATATATTGTTAATGAACATTTTGTTGTGAGACACTGAGTTGCTCGACATGAATGAAAAAAAGTTCAAAAATGAGGTCGCTTGGACGTTCACTGTAGAAGGAAAAAATACATGCAAATATAATTAAGTAGAATACTACATTTTCTTATTCAAATTATGAATTCATTTTCTGCATGTCATGTCCTGCACGGTCGTCATGGCACCCAGCTGGTCCCGCCCCTTCACACCGGCTGAGACACATTGACTTGATTGCGTACTTAAGTGCTCCCTTTGGGACTGCCCGTTGCCAGACCATTGCTTAACTTGAGGAAAAACCTGTTCATGCCCGTTTGTTCTGAGTAAATGCCTAGTTTGTGATTTTGATTGCCTTTAAGCCTGTTTTGTTTTGTCTTTGGTCCCTGCGTGTTGGACAACTTTTATTTTTTAAATTAAAGTGACAGATTGTACATGCAAAATGAGTTCACACTTCCTGCCTCACGGTCCGTTCCCTGACACTGCATTAAATTATTGTTGGTAATATACCGATTAAAAGGGATCACCACAAACCTGCCTTTTTTATTTTCTCCTTTTATGTTTCCTTTTTTTCTTAACTTCTTTATACAACAATAATGATTCGTAATATAATGCATCAAAGCAAGTGAGCCGTTGGAGAGCCGGCTCTTTAATGAGCTGAGCCGAAAAAGCCGGTTCTCTAAAAAGAGACGGACTTTCACTACACAACTCGAACTGGAGATCGGCGTGCAGACGAAAACTCGAACCGCGAGACCAAAACAACAATGGCGGATCTGCCTGAGGAAAAGTTTGGAGTGCGGTAAATCTTTGTTAAAAAATGATAATGACAATTTGGTGTCAAAAAAGTTACGTCCCGGGGACGCACGTTGATTTGACACGATGCGTCCCCAGCAAAAATAATGCGTCTAGGACGCAGGGACGCGGGCAAATGAGAACACTGCATGTGGTGTGTGATGTTCCTTTATCTTCTTTTATTTCTTTTATCTTCACTGTTAAATGTGAAACTGGAGTGCCATGTCCAATTCCGTTGTCACAATATGTTCAACCCATTTTGTAGCAATGACAACAAAGGTATATTCTATTCTATTCTATGTTTATTACCTTTCATCATTGGCATGAGCTTCCACACCCCCAGACCTCCCACTGAGGTGAACTGTCCAAGAGATGTTTCCAGTAGGAAAAGGGGGATACCAGCAAACACCAGAGTCATGAAGTACGGGATCAGGAACGCACCTTAATGGAAAGTACATTCATCAGTTTTTGTGAAGTCGGGGTCTGACAAAGTAAAAGCCTACCTCCGCCGTTCTTGCCACACAAATATGGGAACCTCCAGACGTTCCCCAAGCCAATAGCATAGCCCACGCAGGACAGTAGAAAGTCAAACTTGCCCTTCCAGCTCCCTCGGTCAGGAGGTTCTTCTTTCTTCTTCTCCGGATCGGAATGGGCCGCGACATGTTCCATTTCCTCAAAGGGAACTGCTTGTTTGGCGTCACTCGGCGAATTTAGGTCCACCGTACTTTGTCTGGTCTTGCCCATGGTGTGAAAGTGGAACTTTCGATGCTGTCAGAGCTCACAAAGTCTTGATCCTGGAGATTTTTTGATTCTTTGGTGGACAGATTCAGATTCAAAATCAGATTCAGATCTACTTTATTGTCATTCTTGTACACGTGTATACAGAACGAAATGTCGATACATCTGACCCGCACAGTTTTCTTGAATGTACAGATATAAATAAAATGTTATATTGAGTTGGAGTAATGAAGTACTAATAATGTACTAAATAATTATAGCTATGTATAGTATTATACAGTAGTGCAAAGAGTGCAAGAGGAGCAGCTAACCAGATGTGCAAAATGGGCAGTCAGGTAAACAAGTCACTATACAATAACAATAACAATGGAGTAGGATAGTGCAGAGGAGAACAGATGTGCAAAGGAGTGGCTAGGTATAAGAGGCATACGTAAAAAAACAAAGGTGGGTAGTTTGTACCTCGTCAGGGGAGGCAGTTGAGGCAGTGCCTCACCAGTTATCATGAAAACATAAAATGAAAAAGATATGAAATGGTTATATTTCCATCCATCCATCCATTATCTGCACCGCTTTTCCTCAGTAGGGTCGCGGGGATGCTGGAGCCCATCCCAGCTATCGTCAGGCAGTGGGCAGGGGACACCCTGAACTGGTTGCCAGCCAGTCTCAGGGCACACAGGGACAGACAATTTGCTCACTCATTCACACCTAGGGACAATTTGGACCGGCCAATTAACCTGACATGTATGTTTTTGGAATGTGGGAGGAAACCCACACACGGGAAGAACATGCAAACTCCACACAGGAATGTTGTATCCCACGACTTCAGAACTGTTCCGCACGCTAGCCACTGTGCCGCCCTGCTGCCCTGTTTATATTTATTCAATGTTAAAATTGTTTCTTATTTTATTTAACAATTTTTTGTTTTGGGATTTTCAAAATCACTGAATTTTCAAAATGTATAATGGATATCATTAATACAATTAGTATGTAACCTATTACTGTACAGAGCATCTGAAAATGAAGAGGAAGGCATGCAGTCCTTTTGCTTCCAGGAAGAGACAGAAAGTGAGATTAAGGACTGTCTTGATTACCGATGTGAATCAATTGTGCCCGCTCCTTTGGCACCAACTGCCTCGGACCCTGTCCCTATTTAAACCCATTCCTATCTGTCCCCTTTTGTCAGTCCGTCTGCGAACCTCAGTTAACACTAGGCAAGCCTTCTTCGACCCTAACTCCCACCTGTTTTTTGCTCCAGTCCGTCACCCGGTTTCGACCCATTTTTTACCCTGACCACGTCTACTCTCCGGTCACAAGAAAATCGAGCCAGTTCACAAAAATGCGGGCTCGGAATTGCTAATTAAAAAGCGAATTAAGTCAAAGTTACCGTGTATGAAGGTAAAAATACACAAGTTCCCCTGACGCTGTGTCCTAAATGCGGTATTTTGAAGTCAATGTCGAACGAAGTTGAGTAAAGTCAGTAGAATTTTTCGAGAACCGGCTTCTTCGGCTCGACTCACTAAAAAGAACTGGCTGTTTCGGGTCCCAAACGGCTCTTCAGGTTGTTTTTGCTTCTTTAATCCCTACTTGACCAAATATTAGGTAAAATTATACACAAAATGACTTAAAGGAAGGGGGGAAATAAAACAAAAAAGAAAAAAAATACCAGAATGAAAAAATAGTGAAAAACGAAACAAAAGGAGAGAAAAGAGAAAAAAAGAGCAGGAAGAATTCAGAAAAAAAGCCAGAAGAAAAGAAAAGCAAATAAACAGGAAAAAAGGTAATGGAGAACAAAAAAGCAAAACAAAAGTAACAGCTAGGAACAAATAAACACAATGAGATTTTTTAAAAAGGAATTTTAAAAAAAGGAGAAAAAACAATTTCCTATTATATCAAGTGAATCTTGTTGCCAACATTGTACTTCCACTAAAAAAATGTAGTGAAATACAGTTGTGTATCGTGCAACCGACTAAATAAGCCCCCAAATATGTTAGTATTATGCGACAAAAGATACCAGGAATAAAAGAAATGGAAATCTTGTGAAAGAATTGTAACCTTTGCAATCGTACATTAGTCAATTCATTCCAAAGTTAAAAATAATTTTGCATTGCCGGAAACTCCGCAAAATGTAACGTGATGTCAAGTTTTAGACATGTTTGATATTGACTTAGTTGCCACACTTGGGATTGCTGTTGCTCACTGTTGTTTCAAGCGTTGCTCACCGACTTTGTGTGAACGCTCAGACCCGTAAGGAAAATTACAGGGAACATTGCTTAGGGAGGGCAGCACGGCGGCGCAGTGGTTAGAGCTTGTGCGGCACAGTCCATGTCATGGGAACCTGTCGTGGGTTCAACCAGCTCCAGACCTCCTGTGCGGAGTTTGTATGTTCTCCCCGTGCTTGCGTGGGTTTCCTCTGGGCACTCCGGTTTCCTCCCACATTCCAAAGACATCCATTTCAGGTGAATTGGCCGGTCCAAATTGTCCCTAGGTGTGAATGAGCGAATGAGTTGTCTGTCCCTGTGTGCCCTGCGATTGGCTGGCAACCAGTTCAGGGTGTCCCCTGCCCACTGCCCGGAGATGGCTGGCATGGGCTCCAGCCCCCCTGCGACCCTAATAAGGATAAACGGTACGGCTAATGAGATGAGATGAGATTGCTTAGGGACTGCTATCCACCAGCTCGGTAGCCTAGATGGTAGGGCGCCCGCTCCAAGACTGGGAGGTCGCTGGTTCAAGCCTCGGCCGAGTCATACCTAAGACTTACAACATTGGTACTCATTGCCTCCCTGCTTGGCGCTCGGCATTAAGGGTTGGAATTGGGGGATTTGGTCACCTAATGACTCCCAACACAGCAGTTGGGTCTAAAAAATGGCGGTTCCCTGTTTGTCTGCGGCTGCTCTATCCTAGCAGTCCCCTTCTGTCGGTCCGTCTGCAAATCTCTGTTTTTGATTAGTCAACACAAAGTTTGCATGGACCCCTTTATGTTACGGTTGCCATGATGCCCAATTGGCCCCGCCCGTGTGGTTGCGTTGGCGCCAAATAGACTCAACCCGTGTGGCGCCAGCTGCAGCTTGTTGACAGATTGGCTCCCTGTCAGTATTTAAACTCTGTCCTGTCAGTCCCCTTTTGTTGGTCCATCTGCCAATCTCTGTTTTTACACGGCAAGTCCTTTTTCGCCTGTTTTTTTTCCTGTTATGATCCGTTTTGATCTCGCATCGGCTCGCTACAGTTTAACTGTGCGGGTCAGGTGTATTGACATTTCATTCTGTGTGCATGGTTACATAGAATGACAATCAAAGTAAATTATATTCTATTCTTCTATTCCAACAATAGTGCAATGAAAAAGAAGTGAAATATCATTTAGCGGCAAGAAAATCCCCGATTTAGTCGCAAGGTACGTTATAACAAGGGGAAGCCCCCCCCCCCGACCTGCAAGACACTCACCTCATCAACTTCTCCAGCACAACTTAATCCAAAGGACAAAAGACGGTCAATTCCAGACCCCTTTTCGCGCCCATGGGAGGTTGTGGTCTTCCTGAGAGAACCTCGATGATGTTGCTGCAAACTGGTGCTCGTCCTTGTTTGCAGCGGCTATCGAGTGGCTGCTAATAAAGTTCGACCCGTGTGCCTACTTTGATTACAGTTCGGCACCCGAACTGCCCCCAGGCCGTAGGGGGGGATGCCGATCGCACACAAACACGCAGTGGTGGCACATTTTGTGTATGGGTGTGTACTTTTGATACTTGACTGACTGGTTGCCATGGTATTACTCTCATCTCGGGGATAGAATGGGAGATGAATTGATGGATCAGACCTTGGTGCTATGGAAGATAAGATCTGCAACCTCAATGGAAGTTTTTAAATCAAGGCTTAAGACCGATGTTCCCTGTAATTTTCCTTACGGGTCTGAGCGTTCACACAAAGTCGGTGAGCAACGCTTGAAACAACAGTGAGCAACCATAATCCCAAGTGTGGCAACTGAGTCATTATCAAACATGTCCAAAACTTGACATCACGTTACATTTTGCTGAGTTTCCGGTAATGCAAAAAATGTTTTTCACTTTTGAATGAAGTGACTCACAAACTTTTGTTCTTTTTTCCTATTTTTTTTCTTCTTTTTTTTTAAATTCCTTTAAAAAAAACACATTGTGTTTATTTTTACTTAGCTGTTACTTTTTTCTTTTAGTTCTCTATCTACTTTTTTTCCTTTGTTTCTTTCTTTTCTTTTTTTCTGGCTTTTTTCTAAATTTTTCCTTCTTTTTCTCTTCCTTTTGTTTCTTTTTTTCTCAGCTTTTCACTACATTTTCATTTTGGTATTTTATTTTTTTTCGTTCTATTTCCCCTTCCTTTAAGTCATTTTGTGCATAATTTTACATAATATTTGGCCATATAGGGATGAACGAGGCAAAAATAACCTGAAGAGCCGTTTAGGACCCGAAAGAGCCGGTTCCTTTCAGTGAGCCGAGCCGGAGAAGCCGGTTCTCGACCAACTCTACTAACTTTACTCAACTTCGTTATACTTCGACTCGACTTCAAAATACCGCATTTAGGACCCAACGTCAGGGGAACCCGTGTATTTTTACCTTCATGCAATGTGACTTTGACTTAAGTCGCTTCTTATTTAGTATTTTTGAGCCCTCATTTTTGTGAGCTGGCTAGATTTTCTTGTGCGAGCAGTGCACAATTGCGCACGCGCGCAGCTTAGAGGGAAGAGTGCTTAAGACACACTTCTATTCCAAAGCTTATGATTGATGCCCACCTCATATTCTGTATTGTCCTGTATTTTACAGACTGCCTGCCCGGTGGTGATACGAAGGAGAAGGACGATTTGAGATGAGTCAGCGGACCAGCGTTTGACCTGAAGCATGTGAACGCCTGCATGGACCAGCTGGCAGAGATGGGAAGCTGCGTCGTGGCCGTCATAGACTTTCTGGACTAGTTTACAGGCTGGGGGCGTCGCTGCTGTCATGCACTTGCCGGACAAATTTTCAACATGTTACCTAGTGTTTACTATGTTTGTGTACTGTAATGCTAAATGTAATTCACCATGGTCATCCTGGAAGGGGGATACCACTTGTGAGGTCCCTTCTCAAGGTTTCTCTTTTTCCTCACGCTGAGGTTTTGAGTTGTTCCTTGCCCGCATGTTGGTTTAAGATCAGGTAATTGTGTCGTTCTAATCCTGTGTAGTCCTTTGAGACATTTTTGTGATTAAGGGCTATATAAAAAAATTTGACTTGACTTGACTTGAACGCATTTATATACAGTAAAGAAAATAAGTATTTGAACCTCCTGCTATTTTGCTATTTTTCCCACCTAGAAATCATGGGGTGGTCTGAAATTGTCATTGGTGCATGTCCGCTGAGAGATAAACTAAAAAGAAAAATCCAGAAATCACATTGCATGATTTGTTAATGATTTATTCGTGTGATAGCTGCAAATAATTATTTGAACACCTGAGAAAATGAATGTTAATATTAGGTACAGTAGCCTTTGTTTGCTATTATTTCCTGTAGTTTGCACACTCTGCAGGAGGGATTTTGGCCCACTCCTCCGCACAGATCTTCTCTGGATCAGTCAGGTTTCTGTGCTGTTGCTGAGAAACACGGAGTTTGAGCTCTAAATATTTTCAATAGGGTTCAGTTCTGGAGACTGGCTGGGCCATGCTAGAACCTTGATATGCTTCTTACGGAGCAACTCCTTGGTTTTCCTAGCTGTGTGCTTCGGGTCATTGTCGGGGTTGGGAGACCCAGTCAAGACCCATCTTCAATACTCTGACTGAGAGAAGGAGGTTGTTCCCCCAAATCTCTCAATACACAGCCCAGTCATCCTCTCTTTAATGCAGTGCACTCATCCTGTACATGTGCAGAAAAACACCACCAAAGCATGATTCTACCACCCAGTCGTGAAAGTTTGATAATGGATTATTTTAGGTATTTTCTTCTCAGACAAAAAAAAAACTATAGTTAAACAAAATACAAATATAGTAATATCCAAATTTACAGCAGAATTATTGACCAGAATGAGTAACTTGTATTAGCTTCTTAGCCACTGTGTGTTAAGTTTGGGGGTGATGGACCCATGTGGGGGAGGCAGGAACTTGAAACAAGGGATGCTCAAAATATTATCGGTATTTAAAATGAGATGTTGAAAAAAAATCAACCTGACAAATTCGAAACAACGACTTAAACTGCAAATTAAAACTGCAATGAGTAAAGAAACACAAACAAACATGGCATGGTGGTAGAATGAAATGACAATGACCCGACAAAGTTTGCTGGTCAGAAATGTCCTTTTACAGGGTTCAGGATACTTCAATACACCTTTGCCCAGTTCAAACCCTGGTTGGGGCCCTCTGGTGGTAAGAGGGACCCTAATGCAGTGAATACAAGTGATAGAAAAAAATTGTCAATTGATAATTTAGGCTAAACAAAAACGATAAAGCTGGTGACAATACCTACCATATTTTCCGCACTATAAGGCGCACCTAAAAGCCTTTATTTTTTTTTCAAAAGCTGACCATGCGCCTTATAATACAGTGCGCCTTATATATGGATTAGTCTTGCAACTAAAGCAAGCAGCCGCCGACTCGATTTTCCCCCGAAGGCGAAGTCGTCCGCGGTGTATGCTGGGATTTATATACCGGTGTTTCATTTCCTAAGCAATGTGTCAATCATCATTTGAATCAGTCACTATTGGAAAAAGTTATTCGGATGTAAAGGGGGCGGATCCTTATCATTTACAGGCTCGCATAGGCTAAAGGGGCGAAACAAAGCCTCCAATTGGCCGAAAAAGATGAATGTGAATCACACGTTGGGTTGCACTACAAGAGAAAACGTTTTTTACCATTTTGTATTTGTAAATATTTTACTCTCCTGGATTTACTACACTCACGGTTGTAAGAAGACCATGGTTACGTATCATTATTGAACGTGATGGCTGCAAGAGAACTTAGGTGAGCTATGCGGCTTTATATTTTCCCGGTATCTTGTTTTAGAACGATCTTGACGTTTCTGTGATGAGTCTATTTTTAAATTAAATTAAATTCAAAGTGTTGATTGTCATATGCACAGTAAAGTTGCGAGCGAAAAAGAAAATAGAAACGAAGGAATGGTTGGCATTTCTTGAATCCCGAGACTTTAACCTTCCGAATGATGGAACGATGCATTTGAGTGACATCGTACGGACACCGCATCCGCACGTGTCTACGACACTATTTGCTTCTTTGCAAGCTTTGGGAATGTTAAGGGGGTAATAAGTTGGACTGAACCATCTGACTGTTTTGTCCACGTTCCCATTGTAGCGCCTTATAATCCGGTGCGTCCTGTGTATGTCAAAAATAGGACCAAAACGTTTTTTTCGGGGTGCGCCCTATAACCCGGTGCGCCTTATAGTGCGGAAAATACGGTACTTTTATTTAGAAAATAAAAGTTGTCCAACACGCAGGGACAAAACAAAACAAAAACAGACTTACAGGCAATCAGAAACTTAGACTAGGAAAGACTCACAAAACAGACTTAAAGGCACTAACTCAAACAAACGGGCGTGACAGGTCTTCCTCGAGTCAAATAAAACAGAACAGAGCAAAACAGAACAATACAGAGCAATGCAATGCAATGAACCAGCAACCGGCGGTCCCCAAACCAGCCTTTAAGAATCCCAAACGTAATTAGGACAACCTGTGTCAGCCGGTGGCAAGGGGCGGGAGCAGCTGGTTGTCATGGCGACCATGCAGGACATGTGTTGGGACTAATGTACCACAAAGGAACACAGTCCTGGAACCCTACTACTTGTCTATGAAACGCGTACTATTAAATTCAATGATTAAAATTTTGCAGGGGGTGTCAAACTCATTTTAACTCGGGGGCCACACGGTAGAACAAACATTCTGTCGGGGGCCGGACTAGTAGATTAAAGAGAAAGAAAAAGAGATAAAGAAATAAGAGAAAGTGAGGGAGAGAAAAAGAGAGAGGGGGAAAGAAAGAAATCTAGAAAGAAAAAGACCCAAAGAGGAACAAATAAAGAGAAAAGAGAGAGAGAGAGAGAGAGAGAGAGAGAGAGAGAGAGACAGAGAGAGCATAAGACAAAAAGGTAGGAAGAAAGAGATAAAGAGAGAGAGAGAGAGAGCCTGAGAGAAAAAGGTAGGAAAGAAATAAGAAAAAGAGGGAGGGAAAAGGAGAGAGGGCGGGACAAAGAAAGAAAAGGAGAGAGGGGGAGAGAGCGTGAGAAACAAAAGATAAAAAGTGCATAAAGAAATTAAGAGAAAAGAGAGATAAGGAAAATAGAGCAAAAGAGGTTAAAAGACACAGAGAGCGAAAGAGACAAAGAACAACAAAGGAAGAGAAAAAGAGACACAGAGAATGAAAGAGACAGAGACATAGTGGGAGAAAAGGGGTGAGAGGCACCTGTCTTTGGCAACATCAAGTTGACCTATTTCAACCTGCAGCTTGTTTTTCTCTTGCGCTTCTCTGGGTGTTGTCTCGCGGGCCGGATTCAATTCCTTAGCGGGCCTGATCCGGCCCGCGGGCCGCCTGTTTGACACCCGTGAAATTTTGGAACTCAACTGCCGTTACGACGTGGTGTGTTACTTCCTTACAATGTTCCCTGTAATTTTCCCCGGGTCTGAGCATCCACACAAAGTCGGTGAGCAACGCTTGAAACCACAGTGAGCAACCATAATCCCAAGTGTGGCAAGATAATTAATCATCAAACGTGTCCAAAACATGACATTGAGTTACATTTTGCTGAGTTTTCTCTCCTTCTGTTTTTCTATTTCTCTTTGGATATCTTTTTTCCTCTCCCTTTCTTTCCCCCTCTCTCATGACTTTTCTTTTTATCTCATTTTGTTTATTTTTTCCTAGCTTTTTATTTTTTATTTTTGTTCTCTATTTAATTTTTTTCTTTTGTTTCTTTCTTTTCTTTTTTCTGGCTTTTTTTCTGAATTTTTCCATCTTTTTTCTCTTTCTTTTGTTTCTTTTTTATCAGCTTTTCGCCACTTTTTCATTTTGGTATTTTTTTGTTCAATTCCTTTCCTTTAAGTCATTTTGTGCATAATTTTACATAATATTTGGTCATGTTGGGATTAAAGAAGCGAAAACAACCTGAAGAGCCATTTAGGACCCGAAAGAGCCGGTTTTCTCTAGTGAGCCGAGCCGAAGAAGCCGGTTCTCGAAAAACTCTACCGACTTTACTTTTCAACTTCGTTCGACATTGACTTAAAAATACCGCATTTAGAAAACAGCGTCAGGGGAACCTGTGTATTTTTACCTTCATGCACTGTAACTTTGACTCAATTTGCTTCTTATTATCAATTTTGAGCCCTGATTTTTGTGCGCTGGCTAGATTTTCTTAGAACATTGCTACTAACTGTAACTAATTACTGATTTTGGGTAACTCGCCCAACACTTTTCACCTCACAAGACAGTGGCCTTCCCTTTGACTCTAATTTCAATTCAGGCGGCACCTCGGGAAGATTATCAACCTTCCATTATCCACGCCGGCCGAAGTCCGGGGACATCAAATAAAGCCGCATCGATCTGCTGCCTAGTAAACAAACTGATGCCAACCGGCCCTGACAGCCGCAATCCGGGCGGCGATCACGATGACTGCGATATGTGGGAAGACCTCATTAAGCGCCTTGAATGGGATTTCATTTTGTCATTTGAATAGCTCATCTACGCTTCTGCCCACGCTCTTATTGTGAAAGGGCTGCAGTTGTTAGCGCTTGTGCGGCACAGTTCATGTCATGGGAACCTGTCGTGGGTTCAAATCCAGCTCCGGATTTCCTGTGCGGAGTTTGTATGTTCTCCCCGTGCTTGCGTGGGTTTCCTCCGGGCACTCCGGTTTCCTCCCACATTCCAAAAACATGCATGTCAGGTGAATTGGCCGGTCGGAATTGTCCCTAGGTGTGAATGAGCGAATGAGTTGTCTGTCCCTGTGTGCCCTGCGATTGGCTGGCAACCAGTTCAGGGTGTCCCCTGCCCACTGCCCGGAGATGGCTGGGATGGGCTTCAGCCCCCCCGCGACCCTAATGAGGATACGGCTGATGAGATGAGATATGCATGTGTGTGTTTTTGAGTGTCTGGCCCCTTTAAAATCCTAGTCCAACGCCGAGATGCTAACTTGGCCAATTGCCTTGCCGAAAAGACCGGTAAATTCCGGACTATAAGCCGCTACTTTTTTCCCAAACGTTCAACCCTGCGGCTTATACAGTGATGCGGCCAATGTATGTCATTTTTTTAACGGCCGCCGGAGGCGCTCGAGTACAAACGGTAAGATTTAGACCGGTGGAATATATGCGCAGAGGAAGACTGCAACTTCTTAGCTTGTGCACAAATTAAATTAGCGTAGACATATCCTCATCATGCAAATTGCAAAAAGAAGGCACATAACGCAGTTTTCAAGCTAACAGCAATAGAGCAGTCCGATTAAGAAGAAAACAGAGCTACTGCACGTAACTTATACTTTGCTAGCGTGTTTTTGTATAAGGGATCGTGGGACGACGTCTATATGACAAAGTCTTTTTCCCCTAAGACGACTTTAAAGACGTCGTTATAAGGAGGAAGATGAGGACGGTGTACCGTGATTTCTACAAGTACGGTATATTTTTTTAATAGACCCGTTTACTGTGTTGTGAGCGTGTTGCTAGTAGCGTTTTGCTACCCTTTGCAGGCACGGTTTGGGATGAAAGTTATAATATTATTATTAAAGCTTTGAAAACTCTCTCGGTGTACCGTCTTTCTTTGTAAATATGTGTAACCATGTATAATATGTATTTGCAACTGTATACTTTTGTAATGTATTTATTTTAGAGACTTATTCTGATATGTTTTCCACGGGCGAATCAAAAAGAAGGGGTGAAAACAACGGGGGCTGACGGGAAGTGGAGTAAAGGTGAGACGTGTTTGTGGACGCAGCGGGCAATAGTGAATATATATTTTTTCACACCCTTACCTTTGGAAATATACATTTTTTATCCTTGGATTATTTTTAACGGGACCCGGACTCTGCAGGCCTGCATCAAACCTTAAGTACCGGTATCATTTTCCGTTGATTTTGCCGGCTGTGATTTTTGGACTGTGTACTTTAATGAAGGACATTCAGTTTCAATCGTGGAACTTAAAGTCGAATTTGGGTTAATTTTGTGATTGTGTTACATGTTTTAATGTGGGCGCATGTGGCTTATATACAGGTGCGGCTTGTGTAAGTGCAAAAGCGGTTATCCTCTTAAAATGTGGTGGGTGCGGCTTATAATCAGGTGCGCTCTATAGTCCGGAATTTACGGTAATATAGAATGTAGAACGTGCAGCAGGCAGAGGGAAGAAAAGCTACTGGATTCGTTCTAAGATTTCCATCCATCCATCCATTTATAGCACTGTTTATTCTCACTAAGGTCGCTGTATTTGCGATTTGCCCTAACCTGCCCTCACTCGTTCAGCCCCAGCTGCCACTCGTTCCCTAATTAGTCATCCTCCTATTTAAACACCTTATTCTCGATCACTCCTGGTCCGTCCGTCTGCTAACCTCAGCACATGAAAATATTTTTTTACTCTGGCTTTCGTTTTGATTCTGACCTGTTTCCTGTATCGATCCCCGATCCAAGCTTCGTTCTCCTGTCCCGGCTAAGCGTATCCTGTCTGTTTCCTGTATCGATCCCTGAACCAAGCTCTGTTCTCCTGCCCCGGCTACCTGTATCCTGATTTTGTTTCCTGTATCGATCCCTGGCTTCCCGCTCGTCCCGACTTGTTCCGATCTCCGACCATGCCCCGTCTCCCGTCCCGGCTGACCGACTTGTTCCGACCACCGACCAGGCGTTTTTCGCAAGGGCTTCCAGCTCCTCCTGCCCAGCAAGCACCAGATTGCTGTCGTTTTCCTCTCGCCCTGACTTCCCCAATCCCTTAATAAAGCATTGTGTGAAACGTTACGCATTTGGGTCCCCCTGCTTTTTCGGACATTTTGTCAGTAGTTTAGTACCCTCTAGCTCGTTTGTTACATTGTTCCTTGAATTTTCCATTTCAAGTTTTGGGTTTTGTTTTTTGTTTGAATATTGTCACGTTTGATTTTGTTTGGACATGTATTTTTTTGTTTTGTGACCTCTTATTTGTTACCTTGTTCCTTGCATTTCCACTACTACAACAGTTTTGTTTTATTGTTTTTATGGTTGCTTTTTCAAACATTTTGTTAGTAGTTTAGCACCGTCTTGTTCGTTTGTTACATTGCTCCTTGAATTTTCCATTTCCAGTTTTGGTCTTTGTTTTTGGTTTGGATATTGTCAGGTTTGATTTTCTTTGGACATGTTTTTTGTTTTGTGACCTCTTATTTGTTACCTTGTTCCTTGAATTTCCACTGCCACAACAATTTTGTTTTAATGTTTCTATGGTTGCTTTTTTGGACATTTTGTTAGTAGTTTAGTGCCCACTTGTTAATTTGTTACGTTGTTCCTTGAATTTTCCATTGCCAGTTTTGGTCTTTGTTTCTGGTTTGGATATTGTCACGTTTGATTTTGTTTGGACATGTTTTTTGTTTTGTGACCGCTTATTTGTTACCTTGTTCCTTGCATTTCCACCACCACAACAGGTTTGTTTTATTGTTTTTATGGTTGCTTTTTCGGACATTTTGTTAGTAGTTTATTGCCGTCTTGTTCGTTTATTACATTGTTCCTTGAATTCTCCATTTCCAGTTTTGGTCTTTGTTTCTGGTTTGCATATTGTCAGGTTTTATTTTGTTTGGACATGTTATTTGTTTTGTGACCTCTTATTTGTTACCTTGTTCCTTGAATTTCCACTGCCACAACAATTTTGTTTTAATGTTTCTATGGTTGCTTTTTTGGACATTTTGTTAGTAGTTTAGTGCCCACTTGTTAATTTGTTACGTTGTTCCTTGAATTTTCCATTGCCGGGTTTTGGTCTTTGTTTTTGGTCTGGATATTGTCAGGTTTGATTTTGTTTGGACATGTTTTTTTGTTTTGTGACCTCTTATTTGTTACCTTGTTCCTTAAATTTCCACTGCCACAACTATTTTGTTTTATGGTTTTTATGGTTGCTTTTTCGGACATTTTGTCAGTAGTTTATTGCCGTCTTGTTAGCTTATTACATTGTTCCTCGAATTCTCCATTTCCAGTTTTGGTCTTTGTTTCTGGTTTACATATTGTCAGGTTTTATTTTGTTTGGACATGTTATTTGTTTTGTGACCTCTTATTTGTTACCTTGTTCCTTGTATTTCCACTACAACATCAGTTTTGTTTTATTGTTTTATGGTTGCTTTTTCAGACATTTTGCTAGTAGTTTGGTGCCCACTTGTTAATTTCTTACATTGTTCCTTGCATTTTCTATTTCCAGTTTTGGTCTTTGTTTTTGGTTTGGATATTGTCACGTTTGATTTTGTTTGGACATGTTTTCTGTTTTGTGACCGCTTATTTGTTACCTTGTTCCTTGAATTTCACTGCCACAACAGTTTTGTTTTATTTTATTTTTATGGTTGCTTTTTCGGACATTTTGTCAGTAGTTTATTGCCGTCTTGTTATTTTATTACCTTGTTCCTTGAGTTCTCCATTTCCAGTTTTGGTCTTTGTTTCTAGTTTGCATATTGTCAGGTTTTATTTTGTTTGGACATGTTATTTGTTTTGTGACCTCTTATTTGTTACCTTGTTCCATGTATTTCCACTACCACATCAGTTTTGTTATATTGTTTTTATGGTTGCTTTTTCAGACATTTTGCTAGTAGTTTGGTGCCCACTTGTTAATTTCTTACATTGTTCCTTGCATTTTCCATTTCCAGTTTTGGTCTTTGTTTTTGGTTTGGATATTGTCACATTTGATTTTGTTTGGACATTTTTTCCTGTTTTGTGACCGCTTATTTGCTACCTTGTTCCTTGAATTTCACTGCCAAAACAGTTTTGTTTTAATGTCTTTATGGTTGCTTTTTCGGACATTTTGTTAGTAGTTTTTTGCCGTCTTGTTAATTTGTTACGTTGTTCCTTGAATTTTCCATTTCCAGTTTTAGTCTTTGTTTCTGGTTTGCATATTGTCAGGTTTTATTTTGTTTGGACATGTTATTTGTTTTGTGACCTCTTATTTGTTACCTTGTTCCTTGAATTTCCACTGCCACAATTTTTGTTTTAATGTTTCTATGGTTGCTTTTTCGGATATTTTGTTAGTAGTTTAGTGCCCACTTGTTAATTTGTTATGTTGTTCCTTGAATTTTCCATTGCCAGTTTTGGTCTTTGTTTCTGGTTTGGATATTGTCACGTTTGATTTTGTTTGGACATGTTTTTTTGTTTTGTGACCGCTTATTTGTTACCTTGTTCCTTGCATTTCCACCACCACAACAGGTTTGTTTTATTGTTTTTATGGTTGCTTTTTCGGACATTTTGTTATTAGTTTATTGCCGTCTTGTTAGTTTATTACATTGTTCCTTGAATTCTCCATTTCCAGTTTTGGTCTTTGTTTCTGGTTTGGATATTGTCAGGTTTGATTTTGTTTGGACATGTTATTTGTTTTGTGACCTCTTATTTGTTACTTTGTTCCTGGTTGTGTTCTTGAATTCCATCCTCATTCTAAACACCCCTGGTTTAGTACCCGCTTCCCCTCTCTTGGTCACCAGGACCCTTGATACCACTGGGCCTGGCTTTTATCCCAAACAGCCTTTTTTATTTCTTTGTCTTTTCTATTGTTTTATGAAGTCATTGATTCAAAATTCATCGTAACCATGCATTTTTCCGTCTATCGAACAATATCGGTGGAATCAGTGTGTTCAATTTTCTAGGAATTGAATTGTGTGTATTACTACTCTGTTCATATGTCGTACCATCTGTACCGATTCCTGTGAATATTAATGTCATGTCAAAAAAAAACAGGATGACAAAGGAACAGATAACATTTCTTTCAAAAATATTTTTAATAATAAGCATGATAGAATACATGTTTATATGGAGTCGTGCTCAAAAACAGTCATAAAAATAACCCAATTTCTAAACTAATGCAAAAAGCAAAAACAGAATTTTAGGGAAATTCGATCATACTTTTTCACATTGATACTACATTGCTTACTCATTGATACAAACACCAAATCCTGAGACACATAGTCAATAAAGAAATCGGAATATTAAAACTTGTATTTTATTAATAAAAAAAAAAAAAAAAAGAGCAGAAGCATAATTGGACCTCTAGTTCTAGTTATGGATTCATCGCCTCTAGTATTGATACCGGAATTTACAGCAGGTATCGGCAAAATATATCTGTATACATACATGCATATAAGATGAGTCAAGTTTCTCTACAATTGTCTAAAATAATCCATTACCATAGAATAAAATAAATCGGAAAAGTAACCAAATCATATTTCAGCCCAGACAATTCTTTATTATGAATGGAGCTGCATTAACAGACTACAAAACGTAAAAAATATGGTAAAACATAACTCGATACATCCATCTATCCATTATCTGCACCGCTTATCCTCAGTAGGGTCACGGGGGGTGATGGAGCCCATCCTAGCTATTTTCTTGCAGTGGGCAGGGGACACCCTGAACTGGTTGCCAGCCAGTCGCAGAGACAACTCACTCGCTCATTAACACCTAGGGACAATAAATCACCCGAGTGCCCGGAGAAACCCACACAGGCATGGGGAGAACATGCAAACTCCACACAGGAAGGTTTGAACTGTGCTGCACACGCGGTAACCACTAATCCAATATATTTTAATTATTATATAATACATATATCCATAATATTTAATATACATACATCCATAATATTTTATATATATATAAATGTAACGGGTGTAATAATAACTTTTGTTTTATTGAAATTTCTGCTGGAATATGTTGTATAGTTTTTGTGTAAGTGTCCTGCAATGATGACTCCAACAGTGCCACCTGCTGGTATGGGGTAAGGTCTGGTTTTGGCTTTTGACTTGTGACCGGGAGGCGGGGTTTGTTGGCAGTCTAACAGCGTGCTGTCAACGGTAAGACACGATCTTTTGGTGCTCCGCAAAAAAATTAATTTTAAACATTAAAACCACAGCTGACAAATCTCTCAATATGCACAGTAATGTGATTAATGTTGTCCAGCTGTTTGCATTTATTTTCGTTTTGTTTCTGTCGCCTTTTATGTTAGTTTTGCCGGACGTTGCATGTTGTGCTAAAATGCTAATTCCCCTTATAGAGATCACAGCCAGCAGAGAAGCTTACCCCATACCAGTAAGTAATTAATTGGGGTTAGCATTTTTGCAATGCCTATTTTTTTTTTTGCTTGTTAGCACAATAAAAAATGTAAAATAAATTGTTTCTTTTTCCGGTCGCGCCTCACATGTTGTTGATTCTCGGGAAAATATTTTGACTTTCTGTATCTATAAGTTTCAAGTCTCCGACAACATTTGGTTGTTATGTATGTATCAGTTTAAGTCCCCGAAAATATATTGTGTTTTTAAGGGTTGGGTAGGGTTACTTTAACTGGATTACTTTCAATTACTTTTGGATTACTCCAATATCAAATATGCTGATAAAAGACAAAATAAATTAAATATGAATAAAATTACAAAATTTTGTGCAGGCTTGGGGAGTAACAGAATATATGGAACGGCAAAAATAATGTTGCAAGCTGTTTGGATTTATTCTCATTTTGTTTCTGTCGCAGTTTATGTTAATTTTGCCGGAGATCAAAGAGATCAAAGCCAGGAGAGAAAGCTTACCACGTGTTGTGAGTCATCATTTTATTCATATTTAGCTTCTTTTGTCTTTTATTAGCATATTTGGTATTGGAGTCATCCAAAAGTCATTGAAAGTAATCCAGTTAAAGTAATCCTACCCAACTGTTGGTTTGCCGGAGATCAAAGAGATCAAAGCCAGGAGAGAAAGCTTACCACGTGTTGTGAGTCATCATTTCATCCATATTTAGTTTATTTTGTCTTTTATTAGCATATTTGGTATTGGAGTCATCCAAAAGTCATTGAAAGTAATCCAGTTAAAGTAACCCTACCCAACCCTGGTCGCATTTGATGTTAGTTTTGCCGGAGATCAAAGAGAACAAAGCCAGGAGAGAAAGCTTACCACGTGTTGTGAGTCATCATTTTATTCATATTTAGTTTCTTTTGTCTTTTATTTGCATATTTGGTATTGGAATAATAAAAAAGTAATTGAAAGTAATCAAGTTAAAGTAACTCTAGCCAACCCTGGTGTTTTTGTATCTGTAACTTTAAGCCTAAAACGTGGCAATATGTCAAAAGTTTCCTTGGGGGGGAGCTCAAGTGCACAAAACGAGTTAATTATCCTCCATCAACACAAGAGCGAGCAAACCAAATAAACCGCGTGATAATCGAACGCCGCTTCGCATCAAGCACAGATGATCGAACTCGGGTTTACTAACACGCGCACGAAATCACATGCGATACAAAACCATACATCGGAATACAGACTAGTAAGACAATGCATTAGAATTGCTGTCATATGCTAGGAAGCTTCACATGTGATTATACAATGGAATACGTGTACAACTTTAGCATGCAATACAGTATAAACATGTGACCAAAGTTCCCTGTAATTTTCCTTACGGGTCTGAGCGTTCACACAAAGTCGGTGAGCAATGCTTGAAACAACAGTGAGCAACCGTAATCCCAAGTGTGGCAAGATAATTCATTATCAAACATGTCCAAAACTTGACATCAAGTTACATTTAGCTGAGTTTCCGGCAATGCAAAATAATTTTTTTCTTTTGAATGAATTGACTCAAAGGTTGTACGGCCTACAAACGTCGTTTGTTCTTACAATTCTTTCACAAGATATCCATTTATTTTTATTTCCTGATATATTTTGTCGCATGATATTAACATTTTCGGGGCTTATTGAGTCGGTTGCACGATACACAACTGTATTTAATCACATTTTTTAGCGGAAGTACAATGTTTGCAAAAGATTGACTTGGAATAATTGGAAATTATTTGAATGCAACACAAATTGTTTCTTCTTTTTCCCTGTTTTTTTCTATTTTTTTTATTTTTCCTAGCTGTTACTTTTTTCTTTTTGTTCTCTATCTACTTTTTTTTCTTTTGTCTATTTCTTTTCTTTTTTTCCGGCTTTTTTCTGAATTATTCCTTCTTTTTTCTCTTCCTTTTGTTTCTTTTTTTTCAGCTTTTCACTACTTTTTCATCTTGGTAATTTTTTCTTTTTTGTTCTATTCCCCCTTCCTTTAAGTCATTTTGTGCATAATTTTACATCATATTTGGTCATATAGGGATGAAAGAAGCAAAAACAACCCGAAGAGCCGTTTAGGACCCGAAAGAGCCGGTTCTTTTTAGTGAGCCGAGCCGAAGAAGCCGGTTGTCGAAAAACTCTACTGACTTTACTTTTCAACTTCGTTCGACATTGACTTCAGAATCCCGCTTTTAGAAAACAGCGTCAGGGGTACCTGTGTATTTTTACCTTCATGCACTGTAACTTTGACTTAATTCGCCTCCTAATTAGCAATTTCGAGCCCTGATTGATGAGCGCTGGCTAGATTATCCATGCGTTTAGGACCCGAAAGAGTTGGTTCTTTTTAGTGAGCCGAGCCGAAGAAGCCGGTTCTCGAAAAACTCTACTGACTTTATTTTTCAACTTCGTTCGACATTGACTTCAAAATACCGCATTTAGGATACAACGTCAGGGGAACCCGTGTATTTTTACCTTCATGCACTGTAACTTTGACTTAATTTGCCAAATTAGCAATTTCGAGCCCTGATTTATGTGCGCTGGCCACATTATCCATGCGTTTAGGACCCGAAAGAGCCGGTTCTTTTTAGTGAGCCGAGCCGAAGAAGCCGGTTCTCGAAAAACTCTAAAAACTCACACACGTAGTTTAGAGGGGGCTAGATTTTCTTGTGCGCTGAGAATGTGCAGGCAGTGCGCAGTTTAGAGGGAACACTGCATGTGACTATTTATTTGCACCGAAAACGTAGTTCCAAAAATGTACTTAATTGGCATATGCAACTATATGACCTAACCATTTGCCTACTTAGGAAATGATAAAACGCAATGCAGCACCTATTTACTCACAGCAAAACATGTCAAGTCAATTCATGTTTATTTGTATAGCCCTTTATACAAAGGAGTCTTAAAAGGCTGCACAGACTATTGCAAGCTACAGACTGTTATGAAACCACCCCCTGATCTAAAACCTACATGAGGGCAAGGAAAAACTCAAAAAGTTCAGCATGAGAAGAAAATGAAGAAACCTGGAGAAGGGACCGCACATGAGGTAATCCCTCTTCAGGAATGACCAGGCTGCAAAGGACAAACAATAAAATTTAGAAAAAAATACTAAATAAGTAGGGTTACTTTAACTGGATTACTTTCAATTACTTTTGGATAACTCCGATACCAAATATGCTAATAAAAGACAAAAGAAACTAAATATGAATAAAATGGGGGCAGCACGGCGGGGCAGTGGTTAGCGCATGTGCGGCACAGTTCATGGCTTGGGAACCTCCTGCGTGGGTTCAAATCCAGCTCCAGACTTCCTGTGCGGAGTTTGTATGTTCTCCCCGTGCTTGCAGGGGTTTCCTCCGGGCACTCCGGTTTCCTCCCACATTCCAAAAACATGCATTTCAGGTGAATTGGCCGGTCAAAATTGTCCCTAGGTGTGACCGAGCGAGTGAGGTGTCTGTCTCCGTGTGCCCTGCGATTGGCTGGCAACCAGTTCAGGGTGTCCCCTGCCCACTGCCCGATGATTTTTGGAATGGGCTCCAGCACCCCCGTGACCCTACTAAGGATAAGCAGTGTAGCTAATGAGATGAGATGAGATGAATAAAATGATGACTCACAACACGTTGTAAGCTTTCTCTCCTGGCTTTGATCTCTTTGATCTCCGGCAAAACGAACATAAAATGCGACAGAAACAAAATGAAAATAAATCCAAACAGCTTGCCGACATCATTTTTGCCGTTCCATGTATTCCGTTACTCCCCAAGCCTGCACAAAATTGAGTCATTTTATTCATATTTACTTTCTTTTGTCTTTTGTTAGCATATTTGGTATCGGAGTAATCCAAAAGTAATTGAAAGTAATCAAGTTAAAGTAACCCTACCCAACCCTGAATATAAAATAAAAATCAAATCAAAAGCTTGCAATGGATGTAGCATTAACCAACAATACACAGATAGTGTCAACATTAAATATAGGTCATAAACTATAGAACAGAAGTGTGTTGTAAGCCTAGATTTAAACAGTTCCACTGAGGTTGTAGATTGAATCTCAGAGAGTAGAGCATTCCCTAACACTTGGGCCCGAATGCTCTCGAAACTGCGGATCTCTTCTTGGCTCTTAGTAGACCAGCGTTTGTTGTGGAATGTGGATAATAACTGATGATAAGTATGCAGGCATCTGGTGAAGGTCTAGGATGACGTTGTTGCAAGAGGTCACAAGCTGATATGCTGATGGAGCCGGGGCGGACGACCTACATGAGATATCCTAACTTCATTTGAGAACACTAAAAAAGCCAATGTTGAATGTGTCGAACTTTGAACGTGTCCCGAATGCAATAAAGAGGGTTCCCTCTCTGCCATATCTACTCTCTGCGTATATTTTGGGGCAACGCCCAACGACGTTCTCACCAAAACATTTGCAGAGCAAAGGATGTAGAATCTTAATCTATCTACAGTAGTTTACAAATCCAGATTTGCGTGTGTGTATGCAAATTATGGTGAAAATTGTACACAGTTGTACTTGGTTATAGTTAGCTTTCTTGTCAAGGCACCAAACTATAAATACCACCGAAATCGTGTGGTCTGCTTTCATGGGGTCTCTAACGAGGTCAAAATTGGGTGCGGCAGCTCCCGACCACCGATCACTCCAAGCAGCCAAATCCAATCTTCTATCGGCCATTTTGCTTGTAAAAAGGAAGATAATTTGTGTAAACACGATCATTCACCAAATGTACTCGATCGAGGGTTGGATTTGCTAGTATATTAGCAATTTACGATTACGTTTTTGCTGTTTTAGAGTGAACTGGCAAGACAAGATCGGTTTAACAAAACAAAAATATATATTTAAACTTAAAATAAAAAAATATAGACAATACGTGGTAATGGTACAAGTTGAAAGGAAATGTACTTTGATTGATGGTACTATTCTTGTTACATATAATATCTTGTTATAACAATTCGAATTCACAATTTCATTAATAAGTGGAAAGTGTTTAGATTTTCAGGGGGCGGGACTAATATAATCTTCAGTTTTTTACCGTCAGTCCTTTTTTTCCTCTTAGTTTGGTCAATTGTTTATTAAAGCTGTCTATTTTGAATTACCGTATTATTACTATTAGCACTATAAGGCGCGCCTAAAAGTCTTAATTTTTTTCAAAATCTGACCATGCGCCTTATAATACAGTGCGCCTTATATATGGCTCAATATTAAATCGCAAGGTCTCACAACTTACGCAACAGCCGCCGACTCGAATTTCCCCCGAAGGTGGAGTAGTCCGCGGTGTATGCTGGGATTTATATACCGGCGTTTCATTGGCTAACCAATGTGTCACTCATCATTTAGATCGATGGCTATTGGCTAAAGTTATTCGGAGCCTCGGATAGGCTAGAGGGCCGAAACAAACCCTGCAATTGGCCGAAAAAGATGACTGAATAGCAAGCTTGCTAAACTACGCCACAAAGAAACATGTTTCATTAGTCTGGATTTGTAAATATTTTACAGTCCTGGATTTACTACACTCACGGTTTCTAAGAAGACCGTGGTTACGTATCATTATTGAACGTGAGAACTTAGGTGAGCTATGCGGCTTTATATTTTCCCGGTATCTTGTTTTAGAACGATCTTGATGTTGCTGTGATGAGTTGAGTGAATTAAACTCAATTCCAAGTGTTTATTGTCATATGCACAGTAAAGTTGCGAGCGAAAAAGAAAATAGAAACTAAGGAATGGTTGGCATTTCTTGAATCCCAAGACTTTAACCTTCCGAATGATATTTGAAATGACGCATTTGAGTGACATCGTACGGACACCGCATCCGCACGTGTCTACGACACGTATTTGCTTCTTTGCAAGCTTTGGGAATGTTAAGGGGGTAATCAGTTGGACTGAACCATCTGACTGTTTTGTCCACGTTCCCATTGAAGCGCCTTATAATCCGGTGCGCCTTATTTATGGAAGATATAGGACCAAAAACTATTTTTTGGGGGTGCGCCCTATAACCCGGTGCGCCCTATAGTGCAGAAAATACGGTAATTTCAACCTTGTATCTCATAAACAGTGGAGAAAATAAAATATTACTCAATGAAATGTTCAGATGCTGTATACCTGATTCAACTGTAAACACACCAGATGATTTCCTGAATCCTCTAAACGTCGCTCAAGTCTCCCATGGCCATTTTTTCATTGTCCGCTCTCTCCGTTTTGGCTCGGGCAGGTCCGCGGACGACAAAACCGAACAAGGTCAGGGGGGCCTGGTGAGGTCTAGCTTGGCGAAGGTCGCTGGATGGCGTAGTCATCTTCTCGGGAGTCTAATGGACACATTGGATTTAATGAGAGAAAACAATGACATGTACCGTAAATTCCGGACTATAAGCCGCTACTTTTTTCCCCAAATGTTCAGCCCTGCGGCTAATTCAGTGAAGCAACCTCTGAGTTTAAGCATTCATTGCCCGTAAAGTTAAGGTACGTTCCGATAATGAGGAAGACGCCCTTGATGGCGATAATTATGAGCAGGAAGTTGAGGACGATCTAGCGTGAATTCCCCAAATACGGGATGCTATTAATTATCAGTCACGTTTGATAAATTGCGAGCGTGATCCTACTAGCGTGTTGCTACCTGTCACAGTCACGGTTTGGGATGAAAGTTATATTACCGTATTTTCCGCACTATAAGGCGCACCTAAAAGCCTTTATTTTTTTCAAAAGCTGACCATGCGCCTTATATTACAGTGTGCCTTATTTATGGATCAATATTAAGTCGCAAAGTCTTGCAACTAACTTGCTGCCACCAACTAGATTTTCCCCTGAACGCCAAGTAGTCCGCGGTGTATGCTGGGATTTATTTACCGGCGTTTCATTGGCTAACCAATGTGTCAATCATCATTTGAATCAGTCACTATTGGCTAAAGTTATTCGGAGGTCAAGGGGCGGATCCTTTTTATCATTTACAGGCTGGCATTGGCTTAAACGGCAAAACAAAGACTGCAATTGGCCAAAAAAGATGTGTCAATCATCAGTTGAATCGATCACTATTGGCTAAAGTTATTCGGAGGTCAAGAGGCGGATCCTTTTTATCATTTACAGGCTTGCATTGGTTTAAACGGCAAAACAAAGCCTGCAATTGGCCGAAAAAGATGAATGTGTATAGCACGTAGCTGACGGCATACAGAAAGCATTTTTTACTATACTGTATTTGTAAATATTTTATTCTCCTGGATTTAATACACTCACGGATATAAGAGGACCACGGCTGCACATTATTATGAACACAACGACTTCGGTGAGCTACTCCGGCTATATATTTTGTTTCAGACTGAATTCGATGATTCTGTGATAAGCGGTGCAGATAATGGATGGAATGGAGTGTTTATTTTTAAATTAAACTCAATTCCAAGTGTTTATTGTCATATGCACAGTAAAGTTGCGAGCGAAAAAGAAAATAGAAACTAAGGAATGGTTGGCATTTCTTGAATCCCAAGACTTTAACCTTCCGAATGATGGAACGGTGCATTTGAGTGACATCGTACGCACGTGTTCTCGACACGTATTTGCGTCTTTGCAAGCTTAGGGAATGTTAAGGGGGTAATAAGTTGGACTGAACTATCTGACTGTTTAGTCCACGTTCCAATTGTAGCGCCTTCTAATCCGGTGCGTCTTATGTATGTCAAAAATAGGACCCAAAACTATTTTTTCGGGGTGCGCCCTATAACCCGGTGCGCCTTATAGTGCGGAAAATACGGTATTATTATTAAAGCTTTGAAAACTCTCTTAGTGTACCGTCTGTCTTCGTAAATATGTGTAACCGTGTATAATATGTATTTGCAACTGTATATTTTTGTAATGTATTTATTTTAGAGATTTACAAATTAAAAAGAAGGGGCGGAGCAAACGCGGGCTGATGGAAAGTGGGGTAAAGCTGCGCTACCGGTAGATCTGTCTGTTGTCGCAGCGGAAAAAAGTGGATATTTATTTTTCCCACCTTTAACTTTGGAAATATACATTTTGTTTCCTTGGATTACTTTCAACGGGACCCGGACTTTACAAGTCTGCATTATACGTTAATTACGGGTATCGTTTTCCATTTGTGATGCCAACTGTGGTACTAGGACTCGACTGTGGTTCTAGAATTGTGTACGATATTGCCCCTTACGGATAATGAAGCATACTGTTTGTAGTGTATTATGATTTGACCGATAACGGATAATGGATAATTAATAAAGAATATAGTACAATAAACCTCTACCATCGACCCCAACCCCCCTCAAACCAAAACAAGTTACAATCGTAGGACTTTCAGCCTGGTCTGGGTTAAACTTGTGATTGTGTCACAAGTTTAAATGCAGGCGCACGCGGCTTATGCATGGGTGCGGCTTGTGTAAGTACAAAAGTGACATATCACCCAAAAAGTGGTGGGTGGGGCTTATAATCAGGTGCACTCTATAGTCCGGAATTTACGGTATATAGAAGAGGTGATCTGTCAGGGCCTGCAAAGCATTCTCTGCTGGTCTAAAAAATATCAGAATCATGTGTGTTCATTATAATTGGTCTGTGAATACTTATAAATAATTCCAAATTGTCTGTCTGCTTACTTTTATTACTTTTCCCCTGGTTGGACTCATTCAACCAATCCCATTTCAGCCATTACTTGTTGCCAGAAATCTACCTTGGAGGTCTTCACAATTAGTCCTGCAGGCCCTGGTGCATTAAATAAAAGTTAATGAAGCTTTTTGGTTTAGCCAATCAGATTTTCAATTGCGGAGCCAGAGCCTTCTAGCTGGCCTCAGGGAACGGTTTGACAAGCTGCAATCGGCTAGGGGGCGGTAACCGAAGTATCCGGCCCACGAGACAATCCGTAGAGTAGTGCAAGAGAAAAACGAGCTGCAGGTTCAAATATGTTCACTTGTTGTTGCCAAAGCCAGGTCCCTCTCACAAAGACAATGCACTTTTATCTTGTCTCTCTCTCTCTCTCTCTCTCTCTCTCTCTCTCTCTCTCTCTCTCTCTCTCTCTCTCTCTCTCTCTCTCTCTCTCTCTCTCTCTCTCTCTCTGTCTCTCTCTCTCTCTCTTCCCTTTTTCTCTCAATTCCTGTATCTCTCTCTTTCCTCCCTTTCACTCTCTGTCTCTCTCTCTGTCTTTCTTTGTTCGTCTTTGTCTCTTTCTCCCTCTGTGTATTTTTACCTTATTTTGCCCTCTCTTCCTTTTTTTCCTTTTCTCTCTCCTTTTTCTCTGTCTCTCTCTTGCTTTCCCCTTCTCTCTTTCTCTCCTTCTCTTTTTCTCTCTTTCTATTTCCATTTCTTTCTTTCTCCCTCTTTCTCCACCCTCTTTCACTATTTCTCTTTTTATCTCTTTTGTTTCTCCTGTCCTCTTTCTATATCTCTCTCTTTTCTCTATCTCTCTCCCTCTCTCTTTCTTTCTCCCTTTTCTTTGTTCCACCCTCTCTACTTTTCTCTCTCTCTCTTTCTCTTATCTCTTTCTCTCTTTTTTCTTTCTCTTTTATCTAAAAGTCCAGCCCCCAAGAGAATGTCCAGTCTATTGTGTGGCCCCCGAGTTAAAATGAGTTCCCAAAGCGCTTTACAATGTGCTTCACATTTCCCAATAGCAGCCTTGCAGCCATGTAAGGCGCTAACCTGCTTATTGGGGGTTTTAGGGGTTCAGTGTCTTACCCAAGGACACTTTGACATGTGACACGGACGAGCCAGGATTCGAACTGGGATCCCTTGATCCCAAGACGAGCGCTCTACCTCCTGAGCTACCGCCGCCTGTACTGTTGTGTTCTGTTTTTTATGCTTTCAGTGAATGCGATGTCTTAAAGATTCGCCGTCACATGGTTTGCAACAAACAGGAAGTCACAAGGATTTCTATGGACGATATAAAGGAGCCTCACAGGTTCCGTCTGTGTCGGATATTTGTTCTCTTTGCAGCAGGGAATGTTCCTTCATATTTGAATACTTCGGTGCTTTCATCGAAACTGTGCAGTGGAATGTTTAAAATATTTGCTATCACAAGTTTTGGAACAAAGATAGGATTTCACGAGGTTTTCTATGGGTGATAAAAACAGGGGTTGGGAACCAATGGCCTGAGAGCCATAAATGGCTTTCTTCACGAGTATATACAGTGAAGAAAATAAGTACCGTATTTTCCGCACACCTAAAAGACTTTATTTTTTTCAAAAGCTGACCATGCGCCTTATAATACAGTGCGCCTTATATATGGATCAATATTAGGTCGCAAAGTCTTGCAAATAAGGCAAGCAGCCGCCGACTCGATTTTCCCCCGAAGGCGAAGTCGTCCGCGGTGTATGCTGGGATTTATATACCGGTGTTTCATTTCCTAACCAATGTGTCAATCATCATTTGAATCAGTCACTATTGGCTAAAGTTATTCGGAAGTAAAGGGGGCGGATCCTTTTTATCATTTACAGGCTCGCATAGGCTAAAGGGGCGAAACAAAGCCTCCAATTGGCCGAAAAAGATGAATGTGAATCACACGTCGGGTTGCACTACGGCATAGAGAAAACATTTTTTACTATTCTGTATTTTTAAATATTTTACTCTCCTGGATTTACTACACTCACGGTTGTAAGAAGACCATGGTTACGTATCATTATTGAACGTGATGGCTGCAAGAGAACTTAGGTGAGCTATGCGGCTTTATATTTTTCCGGTATCTTGTTTTAGAACGATCTTGATGTTTCTGTGATGAGTCTATTTTTAAACTAAATTCAATTCAAAGTGTATATTGTCATATGCACATTAGAGAACCCCGTTTCCCTGCACAATGAAATTCTTACTTTGCTGTCCACACAGTTGCCAGCAAAAAATAAAATGGAAACTAAGAAATGTTTGGTATTTCTTGAATCCCAAGACTTTAACCTTCCGAACGATATTTGGAACGATGCATTTGAGTTATTGGTGACATCGCACAGACACTGTTTCCGTACATGTCTGATAATCCGGTGCGCCTTATGTATGGAAAATATAGGGCCAAAAACTATTTTTTGGGGGTGCGCCCTATAACCCGGTGCGCCTTATAGTGCGGACAATACGGTATTTAAACACCAAGCTATTTTGATATTCCTCCCACTTAAAAATCATGGAGGGGTCTGAAATTTTCATCATAGGTGCATGTCCACTGTGAGAGAGATAAACTAAAAAGAAAAATCCATTAATCACAATGGATAAATTTTTAATGATTTATTTGTGTGACACAGATGCAAAGTATTTGAACACCTGAGAAAATGAATGTTCATATTTTGGTAGTGTTGCCATTGTTTGCTATTACAGAGTTAAAATGTTTCCTGTAGTCTTTCACCAGTTTTGCCCACAATGCAAGAGGGATTTTGGCCCACTCCTAAACACAGATCTTCTCCAGACCAGTCAGGTTTTTGGGCTGTCACTGAGAAACACGGAAATTAAGTTCCCTCCAAAGATTTTCGTTAGGGTACGGAGACACTACTTGGTTTCCCTCGCTGTGTGCTTCAGGTCGTTGTCGTGTAGGAAGACCCAGCCACAACCCATCTTCAATACTCTGACTGAGGTTGTTCCCCAAAAGCCCCAGTCATCCTCTCTTTAATACAGTGCACCCGTCCTGTCCCATGTGCAGAAAAACACCTTTTCTAAGAGGTTTCATTTTGTTTCTTCCTTGATTTTGCAATGACTTTTTCAATTGGTTTTGGTATGTTACATCCATCCATCCATTATCTGCACCGCTTATCCTCAGTAGGGTCGCGGGGGTGCTGGAGCCCATCCCAGCTATCTTCGGCCATTGGGTAGGGGACACCCTCAATTGGTTGCCAGCCACTTGCAGGGCACACAGAGACAGACAACTCACTTGCGCACACAGAGACAGAAAACCCACGCAAGCACGAGGAGAACATGCAAACTTCACACGGGGAGGCTGCAGTAGCTGGATTTGAACCCAGAACCTCTAAACACTGGGGCTGTTTCCTAACCACTAGAAGGTAATATTTTTCTAAGGGGTCTGCCATGATGTGATCTGATCTCTTAACTAAAATAAATAAACTCTAAAATAGGAGACTTTGACACTTCAAGGGACAAACTTGTTGTGTGAAAATAAAAGGGAATACCTTTCGATTCAGTTTTCTATTTGGCTTATGATGGACATAAAGTCCTGCGACTGGCTGGCAACCAGTTGAGAGTGTCCCCTGCCCACTGCCCGGAGATAGCTGAGATGTGCTCCAGCACCCCTGCGGCCCTACTGAGGATAAGGAGTGCAGTTAATGGATGGATGGACTTAAAGTGTCAATTATTACTAAAAGAGCTTCTTTTTTTTTCAAATCGTAATGTATTTTTCTGATGTTCTGGTATTAAAAAAGGAATTTTAATGACTTGTAAGTAAACTACTGCAAAAGTGCTAAAAACAAAAAAGAAGAAGCCAAATTGAGAAAGGAAAAATGGCTTCCAGGACAAGCCCATTGATTGATCATTTGCTGGAAATAATTATATGGATCATAAAGACAAATATATCCTAATAACCCACCAAAAAAATTCTGCAGATCTTCTGAACCATTTCCCACTATGCAATAAAATGTACTAGAAAGATCATTCAACATTTATGAGTGCGGATGACTGCCAGGAAAAACAATCGGCCCGAAAGTACCATACACGGGCCAGAGGGTATTATGTATTTATTTAAAAAATATTGAAAAGTGAAATATGACTGTAGGTTGGTTGGACAGAATAACACAGAAGGTTGAAGCAAAATTATCCAGTCTGGCTTTGGTCAATGTTAAACCAATATAGGTTATTTTTATGTCCAATTGCTTTTAGAGTTTAAATTTGTATTTTTTTAAAGGGACATTGCGTATTAATCATTAATAAATCAGCGCCTCCAATTGGTAAATACAATCTTCATTCATTAGTGATTTATGTCTTGGCCCCGCCCGTTTGGCGCCTGAATGGCTTCCCTCCTATCAAAAGTGCTCTCATTCACTTCTTGTCAGTCCATCAACGAACCTCTGTACTTGAAAGACTTGTGTCTTGACTCTGTGTGGTTTCCTGCGCGTGTATCCAGTATCCGGTATCGACCCCGTCTGTCTCGTCCTGTCCAGTATCTTGCTCCAGTCTACAGTATTCGATATCGATCTTGTCTGGCTCCTCCTGCCCGGTATCTTGCTCCAGTCTCCATTATCCGATATCGATCCCGCCTGTCTCGTCCTGTCTGGTATCTTGCTCCCGTCTCCAGTATCCGGTACCGATCTTGTCTGTCTCCTCCTGCCCGGCATCTTGCTCCAGTCTCCATTATCCGATATCAATCCCACCTGTCTCGTCCTGTCCAGTATATTGCTCCCGTCTCCAGTATCCGGTATCAATCCCATATGTTTCCTCCGGTCCAGTATCTTGCTCCAGTCTCCAGTATCCAATATCGATCTTGTCTGTCTTCTCCTGCCCGGTATCTTGCTCCTGTCTCCATTATCAGATATCGATCCCGTCGGTCTCGTCTTTTCCGGTATCTTACTCCCGTCTCCAGTATCTGGTATCGATCCTGTCTTTTTTCTTCCGGTCCGGTATCTTGCTCCAGTCTCCAGTATCTGATATCGACCCCGCCTGCCGCCTCCTGCCCGGTATCTTGCTCCAGTCTCCATTATCAGATACCGATCCCATCGGTCTTGTCCTCTCTAGTATCTTGCTCCCATCGCCTGTATCAGGTATCGATCCTGTCCGTTTCCTCCTGTCCGGTATCTTGCTCCAGTCTCCAGTATCTGATATCGATCTTGTCTGTCTCCTCCTGACTGGTATCTTGCTCCAGTCTCCAGTATCGAGATATCGATCCCGTCTGTCTCGTCCTGTCCGGTATCTTGCTCCCGTCTCCAATATCCGATATTGATCCTGTCTGTTTCCTCCTGCTCGGTATCTTGCTCCAGTCTCCATTATCAGATACCGATCCCATCGGCCTCGTCCTCTCCAGTATCTTGCTCCCGTCTCCTGTATCCGGTATCCAAAGCTCCAATCTCCAGTATCTGATATCGATCCCACCTGTCTCCTCCTGCCCGGTATCTTGCTCCAGTCTCCAGTATCAGATATCGATCCCGTCGGTCTTGTCCTCTCCAGTATCTTGCTCCCATCTCCTGTATCCGGTATCAATCCCGTCCGTTTCCTCCTGTCTGGTATCCTGCTCCAGTCTCCAGTATCCGATATCGATCTTGTCTGTCTCCTCCTGCCCGGTATCTTGCTCCAGTCTCCAGTATCTGATATTGATCCCGCCTGTCTCGTCCTGTCCGGTATCTGGCTCCAGTCTCCGGTATCGATCCCATTTGTCTCGTCCTATCCAGTATCTTGCTTCAGTATATGGTATCGATCCCGTCTGTCCCGTCCGGTATCTACCCGTGTTTCCTGTATTGATCCCATCTGTTCTGTCCGGCCTCAATTTCGTCTGCTTCTGACTTCTCTGTCTCACTTCTTCAGCCTAGCAATTGCCGCATCCCTGGCGTTTGTGTTCAGGCACATGACTGCCCCATTCCCGTAAAATAAAGCTTGTGAGAAAATGTTACGCGTCTGGGTCCTCCGTCTTTGCGGGCCGCGGCAACTTGTATATTAAACAAACATACAAGAACTACCATATAAACAAGCATTTTTTTCAAATACTTGCAGGTTGATATAGTTGTATTTTTTTTATAGCATATAGTGGCGAAATATTACACAGTGTCCGTTTCAGGGTTTTCCTCTCTTCCTTCATAAACAAAATGGTGGTTCAAGTTACTTGTTTGAACAGTTGTTGAAAACGGATAAAGTGCATCTGTAGTTGGAGAACCAATGATGTTGAGTACCATATTTATGAGTTTTGTACCTGAGATAACTGAAACAGTGAATCTACAATAGGTCAACAGCCAAGTAGAGATGTGTCACTGTATGTACTATAAATATATATTCATATGTGTCTTGACTCTAGACCAGTGGTTCTTAACTGGTCTGACTTGACAAACCACCATAACACCGTGTTGACAAGCTCCGACACAAATCAAGCCCTGTTTATTTGTATAGCCCTTAATCACAAAGCGTCTCAAAAGTCTGCACAGATCACAGATAATTGCAAACCACAGACTATTATGTCACCATCCCCTGATCTAAAACCTACATGTGAGCAAGGATAAACTCAAAAACCTCAGGATGCGTCAAGTCAAGTCATGTTTATTTGTGCGACCCTTAATCACAAGGAGTCTCAAAGGGCTGCACAGACCACAGATCATTGCAAACCACAGACTATTATGACACCATCCCCTGATCTAAAACCTACATGAGAGCAAGGAAAAACTCAAAAACCTCAGGATGAGTCAAGTCAAGTCATGTTTATTTGTATAGCCCTCAATCACAAAGAGTCTCAAAGGTCTGCACAGACCACAGATTATTGCAAACCACAGACTATTATGACACCATCCCCTGATCTAAAACCTACATGAGAGCAAGGAAAAACTCAAAAACCTCAGGATGAGTCAAGTCAAGTCAGGTTTATTTGTATAGCCCTTAATCACAAAGATTCTCAAAGGGCTGCACAGACCACAGATTATTGCAAACCACAGACTATTATTACACTATCCCTCGATCTAAAACCTACATGAGGGAAAAGAAGAAAACAATTTGATTTCTGAAGTCAAAGTATCGTACAGTTTTAAACAGACGTAGTGGAATATCCTCACCTTTTTTTCTAAAAAAAAAAATTACCAGCAAAAAACAAACGGACTTCAAGTGCCGTATATATTGGAATACAAGCATACATTGCAAACAACCACCTAAAACTGCTAGCCACATACTAAAAGAAGGTCATACCTAAAATACTAAAAAAAATGTGTACTTAAACAACGATAAATACTCAATTGTGCACATAAGATCAATATACTAGTAAAAAAGCTAGGAATATAACCTGTTTAAACAAAATTACCTTATCTTCAAGCATTGCTTCAATGCAAAGACTTGTACTATAGGTTCCTATTTAGCAATCATTTCCTTCTTCGACTCTTGTTTTCAATTTTTCCTTCCCCTTATCACTAACTTTCTTGGGATAAATAATTGTGGGCAGAAAAGGGAAATATAAAAAAACGCAATCGCAATCAAATGTGATTGCTTTCAGACATTATCGCCATCTACTGTGTAATTAACCCTCTGTTTTTTTTCTTCTTCTTGGCATTGTTTGGCAAAGAACCATGACCCACTAAAACAGAGTTCGCGACCAACTTTAGTTCCCAACCCACCAGTTGAGTAACAGTGCTCTGGGCTTCAGCTGCATTGCCGATGTGACAAAGTGGTGCACAAGACAATTAGGGGAAACAGTGGGGCCTATGAAGAACTGTTGCCAACTGTGCACAGAGGAAAACTGCAGTGGTATGGTCACGTCAGAAGATCTTCAGAACTGGCCAAGATGATTCTCCAGGGAACAGTCCAAGGGTTTTGGAAAAGGAGAGACCGAAAAAGAACTGGGTTGACAACGTCAAGGAATGGACTGGTGCCAACTTTGTCACCACCCATAAACAGGCCAGGAACCATCAGCAGTGGAGAAAGCTGTCCAAAGCTGGTTCCTCATCGATGCTCGGTAACCCAGGCGGTGTAGGGATCCGTGAACCAAGATATTCACTCCATTCATTGGATAAAATCCAAACGGTCATCCATACCTGTCAACCTGTACGTTTTTGCCGTACAAAGTATGTTTATTATGAATTTTAAGACGTACGAGAACATCTGTGCGGAAAAACGCAAATTTGTCAATGATGGGTACCATCCGGTATACACCAACTATCACGAAACGGCAAATCAATCAAGTCAAACGAGTTCGCCGTGGTAGCCTCTATCTCGGTTTTGTTTGTTTTCGTTGCAAACGAAGCAAGCGGTTTGATGCTACTGTGCGCATGCGTCTGCCGCCTGGGGATTTCCCATCATGCATCATTCCGATCACACGGGAGCAAAGCGAAAGCAGAGCAGTAGGGCTTCATTACAACATAGCTTTGAATTTTCTTTTTCTATCATCAAGTCGCAATGGCCGAACCTGAATTATAACGCCAGAAGTCATTCTGATCTGAAAACAACAGTCAATTTGCAAATCATGTAGTCTTAAAAAACAATGGATTTCATGTGGTAGTTGTGTAGTGAAAGGAAGTCCGTCTCTTTTTAGAGAAGCGGCTTTTTCGGCTCAACTCATTAGAGAGAGCCGGCTCTCCAACGGCTCACTTGCTTTGATGCATAATATTACGGATTATGATGTTGTATAAAGAAGTTAAGAAAAAAAGGAAGTATAAAAGGAGAAAATGAAAAAAGACAGGTTTGTGGTTATCCCTTGAATCAGTATATTACCAACAATAATTGAATGCAGAAAATGAATTCATAATTTGAATAAGAACATGTATTATTCTACTTAATTATATTTGCATGTATTATTTTCCTTCTAGTGAAAGTCCAAGCCACTTCATTTTTGAACTTTTTTTTATAATAAACTTCATTCATGTCGAGCAACTCGACGTAAATGTTAATTAACAATAAATATGATACAACGAAACGCATGTACAATATAACATGTTAAACTACATGAATAAACACGATTGAAAAAAATATGGTGTAAGATTATTTTGTATTTTGTAAGAGAAAATAATTTTAAGGGCCTGGAGCCCTGGAGCTTGACAGGTATGGTCAATTTTTCAATGTTTCTCGTCATGGTGGTAATCAAGCCGAGCTAGGTTTTTAGTTTTTTTTTAGCTAGCTTTCAGCAAGCACTCACCCTCCACAAGGTGAAGAAGACGAATGCCGGGATGCATATGATAGACGTGAGGATGAGCAACGCACCAAGGGCCATCGCCGCCGAGCCGAGCTGGTAGTCGTACACCATCAGCGAGTGTGTCCTGGCCACATCAAAGAGCATGGTGATCTGTATTAAAATAAACGGAAAATTCAGTGAATAAGAATAGGTTCGAACTGCAGAGCATAATGCTGAAATGCTCAATTACGATTTTTGGATCAAATCAGATGTTTTTGTGACTTGTGTGTGATCTTCTGTGAGAAGGCCACAAGTATCCCGCATGTGCAGAAGAGGATACATTTAATTTGCTCATTGTTTGCGGAAGTAGTCATGGTTGCTAACTCCGGAGCGTATCTAATTGTAATGTTATTTTGCTACCCGTGACAGCACTTGAACAATTTTATCTCATCTCATCTCATTAGCTGCACCGCTTATCCTCAGTAGGGTCGCGGGGGTGCTGGAGCCCATCACAGCAATCATCGGGCAGTAGGCAGGGGACACCCTGAACTGGTTGCCAGCCAATCGCAGGGCACACAGGGACAGACAACTCGCTCGCTCATTCACACCTAGGGACAATTTGGACCGGCCAATTAACCTGAAATGCATGTCTTTGGAATGTGGGAGGAAACCGGAGTGCCCGGAGGAAACCCACGCAAGCACGGGGAGAACATACAAACTCCGCACAGGTAGTCCGGTAGCTGGATTTGAACCCACACAGGAGGTTCCCGAGACCTTAGAACTGTGCCGCACACGCGCTAACCACTGCGCCGCCGTGTTGCCCAACAATTTTATCATTTAAAGAAAAAGATTAAGACGAAAGAGAACCTGGATTTTGACTATGCTGTTGCATTGTTTCAGGTGTTTGAGTCTTTATCAACATTATTGTCACAGTTGCCATGGCGCCCAATTGGCCCCGCCCGAGTGGCGCCAGATTTGGCTCGTTAACAGATTGGCTTTCTGTCTACTTTAAGCTCAGCACTGTCACGCTTCCCTTGTCAGCCCGTCAACAAACTTCTGCCCCGCAAGATGTGGGTTTCGCCTCAGTCCCGTTCTGTTGGTATTTTCCTGTCCGGTATTGTTTCTGTTTATTTTGTCCTGGTTAATTTCGGTTTCCAGTTTTTGTTTCTGTCTATTTTCGTCCTGTTGTTTTTTTCCCCAGTTTCCGTTCCCGTCTAGTTTCTCCTGTTTATTTTCGATATTCTGATTCATTATCTATCCTGTCTGTCCCGTCCTGTCCGATATCAACTCGGGCAATTGGAATCGATCTCGTCGGTCTCTGGCTTCCTGTCTCTCCACGCCAGACCGGCTGCCTACCTTGCATGACCCCCCATTTACCGTAAAAGAAAAGGCTTGTGTGAGAACGTCACGCGATTGGGTCCTGATCCTGTTCTGGTTCTTGACAACTTTACTTTAACTTATCAATGACATCTAATCAGTTATATTTGGAGTGGAGGCTCTTTACTTTTTCAGCATTGGAGCCAGTACCGTATATGCCCGCGTTCGGTCATTTATTTTCAAAAAGTGCCTGGTTCTGATAAGATCCCTTAAGTCTGGCCAGAACAGAATGGTCACCATAAATATTAATAGAATCCAAAACCTCGCTTTCCCTCATCTAAATGTTCTCCCTGTTTCCGCCGTGGTTGTTGATCTATGCTGAATAGTAACATGTGTGTCTATTATCAATGACATGCAGGTCGCACAAATGCGTCACAACGGTTCACACAGCAGTCGCATTCCAAGAGATCGAATGTTTATCAGAGTTAGGACCACATACTGAGAAGGAAATTCAATTTTTTTGAGAGGAAGTGTTTGAGGAGTATGTTAGGAGCAGTGCTACCTCTAAGCTGCGCGCGTGCGCAATTGCGCACTGCTCGCACGTTCTCAGCGCACAAGAAAATCTAGCCAGCGCACAAAAATGAGGGCTCAAAATGACTAATTAAGAAGCGACTTAAGTCAAAGTTACAGTGCATGAAGGTCAAAATACACGGGTTACCCTGACGTTGTGTCCTAAATTCGGTATTTTGAAGTCAATGTCGAACGAAGTTGAAAAGTAAAGTCAGTAGAGTTTGTTATGAACCGGCTATGTCGGCTCGGCTCACTAAAAGGACCCGGCTCTTTCGGGTCCTAAACGGCTCTTCAGGTTGTTTTTGCTTCTTTAATCCCAACATGACCAAATATTATGTAACATTATGCCCAAAATGACTTAAAGGAATGGAGGAATAGAACAAAAAAGAAAAAAATACCAAAATGAAAAAGTAGTGAAAAGCTGAGAAGAGAAGAAAAGAAGGAAACATTTAGAAAAAAGCCAGAAAAAAAGAAATGTAGGAAAAAAAAGTGAATACAAAACAAAAGAAAAAAGTAACAGCTCGGAAAAAATACACAAAATGAGTTTTTTTAAAGGAAATTAGAAAAAAGTAGAAAAAAAACACAGAAAAAAGAAGAAAAAGTTTGTGTTGCATTCAAATCATTTCCAATTCTATCAAGTGAATCTTTTTGCCAACATTGTAATTCCACTAAAAAATGGGATTAAGTACAGTTCTGTATCTTACAAGCGACTCAATAAGCCCCCCAAAAATGTTAATATTATGCGACAAAATATATCAGGAAATAAAAAGAAATGGATATCTTGTGAAAGAATTGTAAGAACAAACGACATTTTTAGGCCGTACAACCTTTGCAATCGTAGATGAGTCAATTCATTCAAAAGAGAAAATAAATTTTGCGTTGCCGGAAACTCAGCAAAATGTAACTTGATGTCAAGTTTTGGACATGTTTGATAATGAATTATCTTGCCACACTGGGGATTATGGTTGCTCACTGTTGTTTCGAGCGTTGCTCACCGACTTTGTGTGAACGCTCAGACCCGTAAGGAAAATTACAGGGAACATTGGTTAGGAGTGACAAGATTGGATGGATTGAGAAATGAAATGAATGAGAGGCAGAACTGGAGTCGTAGTGGAACTGAGCAAGCGTGTGGATAAGGGAGTACTCGGTTGGTTTGGACACATGGAGAGGATGGATGAGGAGCGAATGTTGAAGATAGATAGATATAGATATAGATATAGATATAGATGTAGATATAGATAGTGATATAGATAGTGATAGAGATAGAGATAGTGATAGAGATAGATAGATATAGATAGATCTAGATAGATCTAGATAGATATAGATAGATATACTGTAGATAGATAGATAGATAGATAGATAGATAGATAGAGATAGATAGATGTCTAGATAAATTTCTAGATATATAGAGGGATAATTATATGTCTAGATAGATAGATAGATAGATAGATAGATAGATAGATAGATAGATAGATAGATAGATAGATAGATAGATAGATAGATAGATAGATAGATAGATAGATAGATAGATAGATAGATAGATAGATAGATAGATAGATAGATAGATAGATAGATAGATAGATAGAGAGAGAGATAGATAGATAGATAGATAGATAGATAGATAGATAGATAGATAGATAGATAGATAGATAGATAGATAGATAGATAGATAGATAGATAGATAGATAGATAGATAGTTAAATGTCTAGATAGATAGACAGATACATAGTTAAATGTCTAGATAGATAGATAGTTAAATGTCTAGATAGAGAGTTAAATGTCTAGATAGAGAGTTAAATGTCTAGATAGATAGATAGATAGATAGATAGAGAGATAGATAGATAGATAGATAGATAGATAGATAGATAGATAGATAGATAGATAGATAGATAGATAGATAGATAGATAGATAGATAGATAGATAGATAGATAGATAGATAGATAGATAGATAGATAGATAGATAGATAGATAGATAGATAGATAGATAGATAGATAGATAGATAGATAGATAGATAGATAGATAGATAGATAGATAGATAGATAGATAGATAGATAGATAGATAGATAGGACCACATAGGAAAGTGGCCTGGGTCTGGAGTGAAAAAATAGGATATGTGCTGTTCAAAACAACTTTAACAGATCTTATACTGGTCACGTTAGTGCAAATAAATTCGATAGTCCTCCAGTGGGAACCTAGCCGAAGTCAGCCAGGGGCATGCCATGCGGACAACAGGAAATAAGCTACCGTGCAGAGCAGCGGCGTGACGAACAACCAGCAGTACTTGAGCACGGGGAATGGCCGGTAACCAATCATGTCTTCGATGTTGTCCAAAAAACGATCGGCACCTGGAAACGTAAAAAAAACATTGCTTTGGACTGTATTTGCTATGAACTAGGCATGACAAACATACAGCCGCGGGCTGGATCCAGCCTGGTGGATGATTTAAAGCACAGGTGTCAAACAGGCGGCCCGCGGGCCAGATCAGGCCCGCTATGGGATTGAATCCGGCCCGCGAGACAACACTCAGAGAAGCGCAAGAGAAAAACAAGCTGCAGGTTGAAATATCTCAACAAAGGTGCCTCAAACAAAGACACTATACTTGTATTTCTTTCTCTCTCTCACTCTCTCTCTCTCTCTCTCTTTTCCACCCTTTTCTCCTACTCTCTGTCTCTTTCACTCTCTATGTTTTCTCTTTTTCTCTTCCTTTGTTGCTCTTTGTCTCTTTCTCTCTCTGTGTCTTTTTAACTTCTGCTCTAACTTCCTTTCTTTCCTTTTCTCTCTTTTCTTTCTCTCTTCCTACCCTTTGCACTTTCTTTTCTCTTTTCTCTCCTTCTGTCTTTCTATTTCTCTTTGGGTTTCTTTCTTTCTTTTTCGTTCCCCCTCTCTCACGACTCCTCCTCTTTTTATCTCTTTGGTTTTCTCACGCTCTCTCCCTCTCCCTCTTTCTTTGTCCCGCCCTCTCTCCGTTTCCCTCCTTCTTTCTCTTATTTCTTTATCTCTTTTTTTGTTTGTCTTTAATCTACAAGTCCGGCACCCGACGGAATGTTTGTTCTATCGTGTGGCCTCTGAGTTAAAATGAGTTTGACACCCCTGATTTAAAGTTTAAATTTTAAACCGACTCGCCATACAATTTTGAGTATGTCAAAAGAAGAAGCGAGTCTCTGGGTCATTTTTAGCAAAAGTTATGCCAGTTCGAATCCCGGCTCGTCCGTGTTACATGTCGAAGTGTCCTTGGGTAAGACTCTGAACCCCTAATACTCCCAATAAGCAGGTTAGCGTCTTACATGGCTGCAATACAAGGCCGCTATTGGGAAATGTGAAGCAGACTGTAAAGCGCTTTGGGAAGTCATTGACTTGAAAAGCGCTATAGAAATGCAGATGATTTCATTTCATTTCATTTTTTAATGAATGAAAAACAAATGTTCTCTCCGGTGGCTAGAGGGCAGTGTTGAGTTTGTATAGCGTGGTGAGTTGGTTCAAACTGCATTCATTCAACTGTTAAAATACAGTTACAACATTCAATGCCAAACATCTAATTTAATATTTTTACCCCAATGTTTGTGAATAAAAGCATGCATGCCAACCTTTTATTTTTAAAACAGCGGTAGATTTGATTACACGCTCAATTTTTACACGCAAAACCCAATCCGCCTGCAGAATATTACAAAAAAAACAGCAGCATGTGTTTGTTTAAAACTGGGATTTCAAACGTTTACCAAAATAAAAATCAAATGGGATCGTTGAAGCGGTTCATTCAAGTACAGGGACACTTCAAAATAAAGCAGCAGTGGGCTAATATAGTAGTCTCGGGTCAAGATTTTTTGTTCCATTGGTTCATTATCTGCGCCGCTTATCCTCAGTAGGGTCGCGGGGGTGCCGGAGCCTATCCCAGCTATCCTCGGCAGGAGCAGGGGACACCCTGAACTGGTTGCCAGCCAGTTGCAGAGACAATTCATTCATTCATTCCCACCTAGGGACAATAAGGACCTACCAATTAACCCGACATGCATGTTTTTGGAATGTGGGAGGAAACCGGAGTGCCCGGAGGAAACCCACAGGCATGGGGAGAACATGCAAACTCCACAGGGGAGAGGCTGGGGTAGCCGGACTTGAACCCTTAAACCCTGAATCTCTGCACCGTGGGGCTACGTGCTAACCACCCAGCTGCTGTGCCGCAATTTTTTTTTTTTTTTTTTTTTTAAAAACTGTTTATTTTTAGTAGAAAGCGGTAGACTTTTTTAAGGGGTAGAAAAGTGGTAGTCTAAGTATAAGCATTTGGTCAATTGTGACTTACAAAATAGCAAATAATTTTATACCATATTATTTTTTCATACTGAGTTGCTCGACAAGAATGAGGTTTATTTTGAAAAAAAGTTCAAAAATGAAGTCGCTTGGACGTTCACTGTAGAAGGAAAAATACACGCAAATAAAATCAAGTAGAATTTTCTTATTCAAATTATCCATTTTCTGCATTCAATTATTGTTGGTAATATACTGATCAAAGTGATGACCACAAAGTCTTTTTTCATTTTCTCCTTTTATACTTCCTTTTTTTCTTAACTTCTTTTTACAACACAATAATTCGTAATATAATGCATCAAAGCAAGTGAGCCGTTTAAAGAGTCGAGCCGAAAAAGCCGGTTCTCTAAAAAGAGACGGACTTCTTTTCACTACATTAAACCGCTCGCTTGGTTTGCAATGAAAAAAACAATACCGAGATAGAGGCTACCGCGGCGAACGCGTTTGACTTGATTGATTTGCCGTTTCGTGATAGTCGGTGTATACTGGATGGTACCCATAATTGACAAATTTGCGTTTTTCCATACAGATTTTCTCGTACGGGCAGCACGGCGGCGCAGTGGTTAGCGCGTGTTCTAAGGTCTTGGGAACCTCCTGTGTGGGTTCAAATCCAGCTACCGGACTTCTTGTGCGGAGTTTGTATGTTCTCCCCGTGCTTGCGTGGGTTTCCTCCGGGCACTCCAGTTTCCTCCCACATTCCAAAGACATGCATTTCAGGTCAATTGGCCGGTCTAAAATTGTCCCTAGGTGTGAATGAGCTAGTGAGTTGTCTGTCCCTGTGTGCCCTGCAATTGGCTGGCAACCAGTTCAGTGTGTCCCCTGCCCACTGCCCGATGATGGCTGGGATGGGCTCCAGCACCCCCGCGGCCCTACTGAGGATAAGCGGTGCAGCTAATGAGAGGAGATGAGATGAGATGGGATTTTCCCGTACGTCGTACACGTCTTAAAATGCATAGTAAACGTACGTTGTACGACAAAAACGTACAGCTTGACAGGTATGAAATTCCAAAGTAGGCTGAGTGATTTGGCATAATAGTTAAAAACCAAGCTCCAAAACTTAGGTTGACATTCTTTTACGGATCTGGATCCGGCCTGCCTGAAATCAGACAATCTGGATCTGGTCCCAGAGCCATACGGAGTTTGACATCCCTGCTTTAAAAACCAGTACCTACCATAGACCCAGCCTATGACTATGCTCTCGACGGAGGCGATGATGAGCAAGCTGGTGGTGCTCGGACCAAAGTTGTCGATCAGGTGAAACAGCATGAATCCTCCCTTAAAAATTGGAAATGGAATGTATCAATTGATTACAGTTATAGATACAAAAGTCACTATATTTGAACTATATTTCAACATATTGAACAGACTCAGAGACAGTTTCTTCCCCACAGCCATTACCACCCTAAACAGACACCGCACAAAAAACTGAAAACTGTTGCAAAAAACTACCTCACACGTATGTAAAATGGTACTCACGTACATGCTGTCTGCACTATGTTTGTTCACTGCTCAAACAGACACCGCACAAAAAACTGAAAACTCGTGCCAACACTACCTCATACGAATATAATGTTACTCATGTCTTGTTCTTGCACATGTCGACTGCACTACGTTTAATGCTCAAATTGCACAATGTCTGACCATTTCCTGTTTCATGCTGACTATGTTTGCACTATGATGACTTTGCACCAAATGCAATATTGCACAACCGTTACGATACCGACGTTATCACGACAACCCTGTATGTAACATCCCACATGCCGACATTTCTTGTGTAAATACCATGTAAATTATAACTATAGCCTTATCCCCCTTGTCTTATAACATTATCTTCTCTGTTCCTTTATCTTCTTGCTCATACCTCACTATGAATGTGTAAAACTGGAGTGTCATGCCCAATTTCGTTGTCACAATATGTTAGCCCATTTGTAACAATGACAATAAAGGTATATTCTATTCTATTCTATTCTATTCTATATTTCTTTTCGACAAAATTATCACAGATACATTGACCGCTGAGGTTTGTGTTTGGTGAGACACAGTCAGATTTACAAATATATAAACCTACATCTCATTTATCATTTGATTGGCAGAGCCATTAAGTAATAGATAAACTGTAGCATGGAAAAATCAATTGTTTTACTACTTTTGTCACGGTTGCCGTGGCGCTCAATTGGCCCCGCCCGTGTGGCGCCAGCTGCGGCTCATTAACAGATTGCTTTTTCGTCTTTTTAAACTCAGTGCGCTTTCTCTTACTTTGTCAGTCCGTCAATGAACCTCTGCCTCGCAAGACGTGGGTTCTGACTCGATCCCGTTTTCCTGTTGGTATTTCCAGTCCGGTATTGTTCCCGTTCATTTTTGTCCTGTTTAATATCGGTTTCCAGGTTCGTTCCCATCTATTTTTGTCCTGTTTATTTTCGATATCCTGTTTCATGATCTATCCTGTCTGTTTTGTCCTGTCCGGTATCGACCCCATCCATCCGATATCAACTCGGGCAATTGGTATCGATCTCGTCGGCCTCTGACTTCCTATCATTTCACACCAGACTGCTGCCGAACGTGCACGACTCCCCATTTCCCGTAAAATAAAAGGCTTGTGTGAGAAACGTCATGCGTTTTGGTCCTGATCCTGTCCTGGTTCATGACACATAGTACCTATTCATTAAAAATAAGACAGACTATGTACAATAGAAATAAATATAAAGTGTGTAAACTCAGTTCCTTTGATTTACCAAATAAATGTTTGATCGAGAATAACAATAATAAACCATGTCAATGTTAGCCTCTATAACAGGGGTGTCAAACTCATTTTACCTCGGGGGCCACACGATAGAACAAACATTCTCTCGGGGCCGAACTAGTAGATTAGAGAGAAAGAAAAAGAGAGAAAGAAATAAGCGAAGGAGAGAAAAGAGAGAGGGTGGGACAATGAAAGAGAGGAAGGGAGAAAAAGAGAGAGAGAGAGAAGAGAGAGGGAGAGAGAATGTGAGAAACAAAAAAGATATAAAGACAAATAGTGAGAGAGGGGGAAAGAAATAGAGAGAAAGAATGATATCCAAAGAGAAATAGAAAGAGAGAAAGGGGGAAGGGGGAAGGAGAGAAAAGAGAAGGAGAGAAAGAGAGAATGGGAGAAGGAGAGAAGGGGAAAGCAGGAGAGAGCGAAAGAGAGAAAAGGAAAAATGGAAGAGAGAGCAAAAGAAGGTAAAAAGACACAGAGAGAGAAAGAGACAAAGAGAAACAAAGAAAGAGAGAGAGACACAGAAAGTGAAGAGAGAGAGAGAGAGAGAGAGAGAGAGAGAGAGAGAGAGAGAGAGAGAGAGAGAGAGAGAGAGAGAGAGAGAGAGAGAGAGAGAGAGAAAGAAATACAAGTACACCGTCTTTGTGAGAGGCACCTGTCTTTGGCAACATCAAGTGGACATATTTAGACCTGCAGCTCGTTTTTCTCTTGCGCTTCTCTGAGCGTTGTCTCGCGGGCCGGATTCAATCCCTTAGCGGGCCTGATCTGGCCCCCGGGCCGCACGTTTGACATCCCTGCTCTATAATGACATTTTCGTCTACTACCAGTGATCGGGGACAGTTCGGATTCCGACACCTTCCATTGTGTTAGCGTCCGAAGCGACTCACTCCATGGTAATAAACTCGCATTTTATTTCATTAATCTTATCTTATTTTTCTTATTGCTATATTTTAATAAGGATTTAACTGTGTTTAGCAATTTTCATGCTTTTCAGGTTTTTTGTCCTGTTTAATATCGGTTTCCAGTTTCGTTCCCGTTTATTTTTTGTCCTGTTTAGTATTCTCTCCAGTTTTCGTTACCGTCTTGTTCGTCCTGTTTATTTTCGATATCCTGTTTCATTATCCATCCTGTCTGTCTGTCCCGTCCTGTCCGGTATCGACCCCATCTGTCCGATATCAACTCGGGAAATTGGAATCGATCTCGTCGGTCTCTGGCTTCCTGTCTTTCCACGCCAAACCGCTGTCTGACGTGCATGACTCCCCATTTCCCATAACATAAAAAGCTTGTGTGAAAACGTCACGCGTTTGGGTCCTGATCCAGTTCCGGTTCTTGACAACTTTACTTTAACTTATCAATTAAATCTATCCGCTGTTCTTTTTTTTAAAAAAAGCATCAATAGGTAATCCTCCATTATGAAAAAAAAATCCATGCAACGAGGAAAAAAAAATGACTGGATGCCTTGATTTGCTCTTAGCTTATTAATACTATCACTAATTATATTGTTGATGTATGTTATAGAATCCTTGTCTTATTATCGCCCCTCTGGCTTGAGGCAGGAGGAGTCTTTGCCTCACTCTGTAACTGCTCGGCATTGTATGACGTTACGTTCTAATACAATGTGAAAATTTAGCGTTTTTTTAAAAAATAAAATTGAAAAATGTGAGAGGAATTTAATACTGAATAAACATTTAAGCTATTATAAATATATATTTCCGTTATTAAGGGTAAGGCAGGACCTCCTGGCCCTCCCCTGACTGCATGTCACTGCCACCAGTGATTATCCAAATTCAAATATGAACAAACTAACACTTATTACCCATTACAGTTAAAGAAAATTAAACAACAAATGAAATAAATGACAACATATTTCACATTTTTCAACAAAAAATAGTAAATACCTCTGTAACAAGGGGAAGGCCCAGCAGGAAGCAGGCGACACAGACCACCAAGACCAGGATCTCCCAAGCGTAGGGCTTCCTCATTTGCTTCGGGAACAGATCGCTAATGGACCGTGCTAAACTCTCCACGCAAACAAACTGTTGAAAAAAAACATTTTTTTTTGTTTACAGTCATACTCTTCCATATACAAGTATGTCTGGACACCGAAATTTTAGATTTACAGGGCTATTTGGAACAAAAATCGAGCTCGACGTATGAGTTAAAATCCAAGGAACGAGCATTCCCAGAGGCTACCACTAGAGACTGCTCACCGCCAGATGCAGCTAATCCCGCAAACTTGTTTTATATAAGTTTGTTTTGATCATATTGCTTCTCATTTTGTGGCTTTTTGTGACCCTAACCGTGAGTCCCCGGAAAGGGAAAAGGTAAAGTTTTTTTCCGGGAGAAAAAGGGAGAATAAGGTCAGACTAGTAAATTAGAGTGTGTGTGAGAGAGAGAGAGAGAGAGAGAGTGAGAGAGAGAGAGAGAGATGAGAGAGAGAGAGAGAGAGAGAGAGAGAGAGAGAGAGAGAGAGAGAGAGAGAGAGAGAGAGAGAGAGAGAGAGAGAGACAACAGAAAGAAAAACACACGGTGATAGAGAAATAGAGAGAGAGAGGGGGTAGGGACAGACAGAGACTGATAGAGAGAAAGAGAGTGAGGGACAGACAGAGACAGAGAAAGACAGACAGAGAAAGACAGAAATAGAGAAACAGAAAGAAAAACATGTTGAGAGAGAGAAAGAGAGAGAGGGGGTAGGGACAGACAGAGACTGATAGAGAGAAAGAGAGTGAGAGACAGACAGAGACAGAGAAAGACAGACAGAGAAAGACAGAAATAGAGAAACCGAAAGAAAAACATGGTGAGAGAGAGAAAGAGAGAGAGAGGGGTGGGTGGGGACAGACAGAGACTGATAGAGAGAAAGAGAGTGAGAGAAAGACAAAGACAGAGGAAAGACAGACAGAGAAAGACAGAAATAGAGAAACAGAAAGAAAAATCATGGTTAGAGAGAGAAAGAGAGAGAAGGGGGGTGGGGACAGACAGAGACTGATAGAGAGAAAGAGAGTGAGAGACAGACAGAGATAGAGAAAGACAGACAGAGAGAAAGACAGAAATAGAGAGAAACAGAATAGAAAGACATGGTGAGAGAGAGAGGGGGGGGAGACAGTCAGAGACTGATAGTGGGAAAGATAGAGAGCGACAGACACAGACAGAGACAGAGAAAGAGAGAAACAGATAAACAGAAAAAAAGACATGGTGAGAGAAGGAGAGAGAGAGGGGGGCAGACAGAGACTGATAGAGAGAATGAGAGAGAGAGAGGGACAGACAGATAGTCAGAGACAGAGAGAGAGAGAGAGACAGACGGACAGATAGTCAGAGACAGAGAGAGAGAGAGACAGACAGATAGTCAGAGACAGAGACAGAGAGAGAGAGAGAGAAAGAGAGAGAGACAGAGAGATAGTCAGAGACAGAGACAGAGACAGAGAGAGAGAGAGAGAGAGAGAGAGAGAGAGGGATCAAAAATGAAACATAGATCGGAAAAAAACTACTACTGCGCCTGGTTATTTTAAGTGGCTCAGCCTGGTTTTGGTGACATCAGTTGGACGTACTTAAAAGTGCAGTTCATTATTTGACTTTTTTTTATTTTCTCTTGCGCTTCTCGCAGCATTGACCGAGTTAAAACCCATGGCGGGCATCATTTGGCCCGTGCCGCAGGTTCAACAGCACCTACAACCTGAGACTGGAATTCAAGGACAGCCGTGGCTGGTTTAAGAAATTTAAGAAAATGACTCTGTGACCCTGTGGTTTGGCATGAAGAAGCAGTGAGTGCAGGTTACAAAGCGTTACTAGAATAAAAGAAAAAAAAAGGTTCTTTAAGAAATCTTTGTGTATGCGTTGTTTTATGTATCACTAGGGTTGGGTAGGGTTACTTTAACTGGATTACTTTCAATTACTTTTGGATGACTCCAATACCAAATATGCTAATAAAAGACAAAAGAAACTAAATATGAATAAAATGATGACTCACAACACGTGGTAAGCTTTCTCTCCTGGCTTTGATCTCTTTGATCTCCGGCAATACGAACATAAAATGCGACCAGGGTTGGGTAGGGTTACTTTAACTGGATTACTGTCAATGACTTTTGGATTACTCCAGTACCAAATATGCTAATAAAAGACAAAAGAAACTAAATATGAATAAAATGATGACCTACAACACGTGGTAAGCTTTCTCCTGGCTTTGATCTCTTTGATCTCCGGCAAAACTAACATAAAATGCAACCGGAGTTGGGTAGGGTTACTTTAACTGGATTACTTTCAATGACTTTTTGGATTCCTCCAATACCAAATATGCTAATAAAAGACAAAAGAAACTAAATACGAATACAATGATGACCCACAACACGTGGTAAGCTTTCTCTCCTGGCTTTGATCTCTTTGATCTCTGGCAAAACTAACATCAAATGCGACCAGGGTTGGGTAGGGTTACTTTAACTGGATTACTGTCAATGACTTTTGGATTACTCCAATACCAAATATGCTAATAAAAGACAAAAGAAACTAAATAGGAATAAAATAATGACTCACAACACGTGGTAAGCTTTCTCTCCTGGCTTTGATCTCTTTGATCTCCGGCAAAACGAACATAAAATGCGACAGAAACAAAATGAAAATAAATCCAAACAGCTTGCCAACATCATTTTTGCCGTTCCATGTATTCCGTTACTCCCCAACCCTGCACAAAATTTAGTCATTTTATTCATATTTAGTGTCTTTTGTTTTTTATTAGCATATTTGGTATTGGAGTAATCCAAAAGTAATTGAAAGTAATCCAGTTAAAGTAACCCTACCCAACCCTGGCGCCACACATATACCTTCGGTACATTAACAACCGTGACTCCCTCCAAGGTAAGTTCTCATAATAAACTCACATTTTCTTTTGTTGATTTAATCTTATTCATCTCATTCTTACATTCAGGCATGAAAATGGATTAGGGCTAAAGGTGATTTTTTTAAAAGAAAATGGCGAGTGTGCAATTTAAGACGTGCCTGCGTGTCCAGACCCAGGAGGAACATCATGAGGAAGAACAAAACGCTCCAAAAAGCAGCACCGGGCAGCATTGAGAGTGCTTTGGGGTAGGAGATGAAGGCCAACCCTGGACCTGTATGACACACAGAGTTGAGACTATTTAATGCCAATATATCGAAAAGCATTACCGTAAATTCCGGACTATAAGCCGCTACTTTTCCCCCAAACTTTCAACCCCGCGGCTTATTCAGTGATGCGGCCAATGTATGTCATTTTTCTAACGGCCGCCAGCGGCGCTCGAGTACAAAAGGTAAGATTTAGACCGGTGGGATATATGCGCCGAGGAAGACTGCAACTTCTTAGCTTGAGCGCAGATTAAATTAGCGTAGACATATCCTCATCATGCAAATTGCAAAAAGAAAGGCACATGACGCAATTGAAAGCTAAACGCAATCGAGCAGTCCGATAAAGAAGGAAACAGAGCTACTTTACCCCGCGAGCGTGTTGCTAGCGTGTTTTTGAATAAGGGAGCGTGGGACGACGTCTATATGACAAAGTCTCTTTCCCATACTGAAGGAAGACGACTTTGATGACGTCAGTTATAAGGAGGAAGATGAGGACGGCTTACCGTGCTTACTACAAGTACGGTAGGTTTATTTATCAGAGCTGTTTACTGTGTAGCAAGCGTGTTGCTAGTAGCGTTTTGCTACCCTTCACAGGCACGGATTGGGATGAAAGTTAAAATATTATTATTAAAGCTTTGAAAACTCTCTCGGTGTACCGTCTTTCTTTGTAAATATGTGTAACCATGTATAATATGTATTTGCAACTGTATATTTTTGTAATGTATTTATTTTAGAAACGTATTCTGATATGTTTTTGTACGAGCAAATGAGAAAGAAGGGGCGGGGCGAACGCGGGCTGACGGGAAGTGGAGTAAAGGTGAGACGTGTTTGTGGACGCGGCCGACAATAGTGGATATATATTTTTCCCACCCTTACCTTTGGAAATATACACTTCTTTCCTTGGATTACTTTCAACAAGCACCCGGACTCTGCAGGTCTGCATTAAATCTTAAGTACCGGTATCATTTTCAGTTCATTTTGCCGGCTGTGTTTTTGGACTGTATTGGGTATGGATTAATTTCGTGTTTGTATTGCGGTTTTGCATCGTGGGCGCATGCGGCTAATATACAGGTGCGGCTTGTGTATGTACAAAATCGGTTTTCCTCCCGAAATGTGGTGGGTGCGGCTTATAATCAGGTGCGCTCAATAGTCCGAAATAGTCCGGAATTTACGGTAATTTACAGGAAAAAACATATTTTACCTTACATCTTGGCCCTTAAAATAACACAGTATCCCCTACCCATAATACGGCTCACCTTACATAGTTTTGCTGTCTTACAGAATTTTATCATGAATTGTGTTCTGCGTTGATTGGGTGAACTGTCCCCAGAAGACGAAATATTGGTAAATAAATGAAAAAATACATGTTTACAGGTACAGTATAAAGTATTTTTATTTTTTGAGCGAATAGATCCGCTTGTAAAAAGGGTTTGTTCTATGGCTTTAATTTATAAAAGTATTCAATTGTTCAGTTGTTCATTGTATTGAAAAAAATAAGGTTTTTAATTGGTGGATTTTGCTGATTCCGGGTTATTTTTGGAACGTAACCTCACGATAAACGAGGGTTCACTGTATCTATATATGTCATGACTACTCATTCATTTCATTAATTCGCCCGCTCATTTGGCGCCAGCCGCTGTGGGTTATCTGATTGGCTCCCTGTCCCTATTTAAACCCTGTCGTGTCACTCTCCTGTGGTCAGTCCGTCTGCGAACCTCTATTGACACAAAGTAAGCCTTTTGACCCTGACTCCCGCCTGTCCCGTTTTTGCTCCCGTTTTTCCACCTGTCCGTTCCTGATCTCCCCGTTTTGTCTCCAACTACGACCCGTTTTTGAGCCCGACCACGTATGTTCTCCCGTCCCGGCTCACAACCCGTTTTTGATCCCGACCACGTTTTTGCTCTCCTGTCCCGGCTATCGTCCTGTTTTTCTGTCCCTGTCACCACAATCCGATTGCAAGAGCGACTTGCTTCCCGCGTCTAGCGAGCACCGGATCGCGGGCGCTGCCCTGCCTCTCTATCTCAATAAACTTGCGAGATACGTTACGCGATTGGGTCTACCCTATGTTCTGGACGTGACAATATATATTTTTTTTCAGTTTATTGAAACTTTAAAAAGTATTTTCAAAATAAAGGTCATCTATCAATTATTTTGGAACCATTCTTCAATTGATAACTGGATTTGAATTAATGTTGAATTATCCAAATATTAAAGTCGATCCATTGCCGTACTCCAAACCAATGTTCCCTATAAGGTGCGCGCATGCGCACTCGCGCACTGCCTGCACATTCTCAGCGCACAAGAAAATCTAGCCAGCGCACAAAAACCAGGGCTCGAAATTGCTAATTAAGTAGCGAATGAAGTTAAAGTTACAGTGTATGAAGGTGAAAATACACGGGTTCCCCTGACACTGTGTTCTAAATGCGGTATTTTGAAGTCTATTTTGAACGAAGTTGAAAAGTAAAGTCAGTAGAGTTTTTCGAGAACCGGCTTCTTCGGCTCGGCTCACTAAAGAGAACCGGCTCTTTCAGGTTCCAAGCGGCTCTTCAGGTTGTTTTTGCTTTAATCCCTACACGACCAAATATTATGTAAAATTGTGCACAAAAAGACTTAAAGGAAGGGGGCGATAGAACAAAAAAAGAAAAAAATACCAAAAAGAAAAAGTAGTGAAAAACTGAGAAAAAAAAAAACAAAAGGAAGAGAAAAAAGAAGGAAAAAAATCAGAAAAAGCCAGAAAAAAAGAAAAGAAAGAAAAAAAAGAAAAAAGTAACAGCTAGGAAAAAATAAACACAATGAGATTTTTTTAAAGGAATTTAAAAAAAAATAGAAAAAAAACAGGGAGAAAGAAAAAAAAGTTTGTGTTGCATTGATGTCAAGTTTTGGACACGTTTGATAATGACTTAGTTGCGACACTTGGGATTGCCGTTGCTCACTGCCGTTTCAAGCGTTGCTTATCGACTTTGAGTGAACGCTCAGACCCCTGGAAAATTACAGGGAACATTGCTCCAAACTGCATTTAGAGATGCAACCATTAATTCATCGACCACTTATAAAGACATGAATTGCGAGTAAGAACATGCAAAAGCCCCCGATCCCGAATGTCCCATAAATGGACCTACCGCTACTCACGACTTCCTCCATGGGCAGGTCCAAATTGAGAGCCATGAAACCGAGCATGGAGAACACCACAGAGCCTGCGAAGATGGCCGTGGCGCTGTTCACCAGGCAGAGCGCCAGGCTGTCCCTGTTTTGGAGACACAAAGCTCAGTACTCTCACAAAATGAGAAAAACTGCAGTTTTTTTGTACCTGTAGCAGTTGTAGTTGTACTTGTTGTAGCTACCGAGAGAGGTTAGGACTCCTTGGCACACGGCATAGGAGAAGAAAACCTGGGTTCCTGCATCTAGCCAAACCTGGACAGAGTGACATGTGTTTAAAGGTCCACCAGACTACCAGCACTGTGGTTACAACTGTGTTGCCTTTAAACTTTAAACAGGCGGCCCGTGGGCCGGAATAGGCCCGCTAAGGCATTGAATCCGGCCCACGAGATAACGCTGAGTGAAGCAAAGAGAAAAACGAGCTGCAGGTTGAAATATGTCCACTCGATGTTGTCAAAGCCGAGTGCCTCTCAAACGCTGTGCTTGCATTTCTCTCTCTCTCTCACTCTCTCTCTCTTCCTCCCCTTTTCTCTCACTCTCTATCTCTCTTTTTCACTCCCTCTGTCTCTTTTTTCTCTTTCTTTGTTCCTTTTGTCTCTTTCTCTCTCTGTGTCTTAATACCTTCTTTTGCTCTCTCCTTTTTTCCTTTTTCTCTTTTCTCTCTCTCTCTCTCGCTTTCCCCTACTCTCTTTCTCCCCTTTTCTCATTCTCTCTCTCCGTCTATCTTTCTCATTTCTCTCCTTCTCTCTTTCTCTCTTTTTATATCTCTTTGTATTTCTTTATTTCTCTCGCTTTCTTTCCCCCTCTCTCAATAGTTCTCTCTCTCTTTCTCCATTTTCTCTTTGTTTGTCCCATCCTCTCTCCTTTTCCCTCTTATTTCTTTCACTCTCTTTTTCTTTCTCTCTAATCTCCTAATCTCTGGCCCCAGAGAGAATGTTTGTTCTATGGTGTGGCCCCCGAGTTAAAATGAGTTTGACACCCCTGCTTTAAAGCAACTGTTTTGTATTTAAAATGTAATACAGGGCTAAAAAATGGATGCACGTTCATTAAGAAGTGTTCTATATAGATCTGGTTGTCATCAGTATTCTCACACAATGGCTGATAGGACGGTTGCATGTCCAATCTATCTCCATCCATGTTGAAGGATTAACATGGCAATTCCCTAAGTTTTTAACAGTGTTTATATGATACATAAACTTTATTTTGTATTAGTTAAGAGATATTGAAGTTCTTTGGGTTTTTTTTATTTCGGTGAATGTATCGGCACCTGGTCATTGTGATGTACTTTTGCTGTGTTCACCATCCAAAGAAGGAATCAAAGCTTCAATTACACGACAAATGATGACAGGAAGGTAGGGGTTTAAAAAGATGCAGGGAGCCTACGGAGCAGATTCAGGTAACCCGCATCAGTAATCATTGCAGCTAAATCTATTGCACCGTGGTCATTTTGGTCGTGCTGAGGTCTTGAACTTTCCCTTGCCTGAATGTTGGTTTAAGATCAGGGTATGGTGTCATTGTAATCCTGTGCAGTACTTTGAGACATCTTGTGATTCAGGGCTTTACAAATAATCGTGACTTGACTTGCACGTCAGCAGGGTTAGGTAGGGTTACTTTAACTGGATTACTTTCATATACTTTTGGAATACTCCAATATCAAATATGCTAATAAAAGACAAAAGAAACTAAATATGAATAAAATGACTAAATTTTGTGCAAGCTTGGGGAGTAACGGAATACATGGAACGGCCAAAATGATGTTGGCAAGCTGTTTGGATTTATTTTCGTTTTGTTTCTGTCGTATTTTATGTTCGTTTTCCCGGAGATCAAAGAGATCAAAGCCAGGAGAGAAAGCTTACCACGTGTTGTGAGTCATCATTACATTCATATTTAGTTTATTTTGTCTTTTATTAGCATATTTGGTATTGGAGTAATCCAAAAGTCATTGAAAGTAATCCAGTTAAAGTAACCCTACCCAACCCTGGTCGCATTTGATGTTAGTTTTGCCGGAGATCAAAGAGATCAAAGCCAGGAGAGAAAGCTTACCACGTGTTGTGAGTCATCATTTTATTCATATTTAGTTTATTTTGTCTTTTATTAGCATATTTGGTATTGGAGTCATCCAAAAGTCATTGAAAGTAATCCAGTTAAAGTAACCCTACCCAACCCTGGTCACATTGTATGCTAGTTTTGCCGGAGATCAAAGAGATCAAAGCCAGGAGAGAAAGCTTAGCACGTGTTGTGAGTCATCATTTCCTTCATATTTAGTTTATTCTGTCTTTTATTAGCATATTTGGTATTGGAGTAATCCAAAAGTCATTGAAAGTAATCAAGTTAAAGTAACCCTACACGTCAGACAGACAATGCCGGCATTTCCTGAACATAGCAATCCGACAACACGTGGTCGCCATTACCGACAGGCAAAAAGGAACAGATCGATTCGACACGCTGGTACATGCCTGCGTTGTTTACACAGAAGAAGACTTTATGTGCGGTGTATCTTTTCTGCGTTTTTTTTTTTTTAAGTCATCTTCCCCGGCGCCCACTAAGTCACCCTTGACAAAGCAGACATTCATGCGGTGAACGCGGCCACATGCTTAAGTCGTGTCTGGCCTCTAAAAAAACACAAAAAACACATTTCCTGATTAATTGTAGCGCTCTGTGTTGCGTCAGCCTTGAAGGATTGATGAGAGTATATGCGTATGTGGAGAGGAAGTCCCCTGCAGGGTGATAACTTTTGACCCCGGCTGTCATGACAGCGAAAAGTCCGCGTGCACGCTTCTGTGGTTTAAGCTAAGGGTAAAGCTTAATGTCCCTTGACAGATCCCAGATCCCTTTCTCTTCTTATTTGTTTGTTTTTTGTTCAGGAGGAAACGAAAAGGAAATCGATAAGGACTGTGTCATGCGCCATACATGCGCCCTGAAGAATTCTCGTGCCGGCGTGATGAGGGGGCCCTATAGAGCAGGGGTGTCAAACTAATTTTAACTCGGGGGCCACACAACAGAACAAACATTCTGTCGGGGGCCAAACTAGTAGATTAAAGAGAAAAAAAAGGAAGAGAAAGAAATAAGAGAAAGAGGGAGGGAGGGAAAAGGGCGGGACAAAGAAAGAAAAAGAGAGAGAGGGAGAGAGCGCGGGAAACAAAAGATAAAAAGTCGTGAGAGAGGGGGAAAAGAAAGGGGAGAGGAAGAAAGAAATCCAAAGAGAAATAGAAAGACAGAAGGAGAGAAAAGGGAAAAGAAAGTGCGAAGGGTATGAAGAGAGAAAGAGAAAAAAGAGAAAAGGAAAAAGGGAAGTTAGAGCAAAAGAGGTTAAAAGTCACAGAGAGAGAAAGAGCAACAAAGGAAGAGAAAAAGAGAGAGACAGAGAGTGACAGAGACAGAGAGGGAGAAAAGGGGTGGAAAAGAGAGAGAGAGAGAGAGAGAGAGAGAGAGAGAGAGGGAGAGATAAATATAAGTACAGTGTCTTTGTGAGAGGCACCAGGCTTTGGCAACATCAAGTTGACATATTTAAACCTGCAGCTTGTTTTTCTCTTGTGCTTCTCTGAGTGATGTCTCGCGGGCCGGATTCAAACCCTTAGTGGGCCTGATCTGGCCCGCGGGCCGCCTGTTTGACACCTGTGCTATAGAGGATGCAGAGCCGGAGCTAGCGAAGCGGCTAGCGGGGTTATAAGTCTTCGGTACCGGCCGTAATCATAGTAAATGTGAACCCTCTACCAAATAAGACCGACGAACTGGCTGTGCTGGTGAAAAACATCAAAGCGTAAGTACAGGGAGTGCCGTTTGCTGTGTTTTACGGAAACGTGGCTCACGTCTAGCATCCCGGATGCTAACGTGGAGCTACCCGGCAGACAGAGACACAATAGCCTGCGGGAAGCGGAGAGGAGGCGAACTCGCTATCTACGTGACCACGAGGCGGTGTAACCCTGGGCACAAAGATTTCCATCTGCTGCAAGGACGTCAAACTTTTGGCTGAGCATGTGACATCATCCACTCTGCTGTTGCTAAACTACAACATAGCACCCCGAGGCTATCCTGATCATGTGTTAATAATCAACATTGTAAAAGTTGAGTATTAGGTCTTACATCGACATCACCCAGTTTGTAGAAGTCAGGGAAGACGTAATACTTCAGACCCTCGCCGGCACCGGGCAACGATACCGCTCGGAGGAAGAGGATGATGAGAAATAGGTGAGGAACGGTGGCTGTGAAGTAAACAACCTGCAAAATAACCGATAGAATGTTTTAGCATGTTTTTAGAGACGTTTTCATCCACTGCGATCAAAGTAGGTGGTGATAATGTTTTCGTTTGGTATCTTGTCTGCAGGGTTGGGTAGGGTTACTTTAACTGGATTACTTTCAATTACTTTTAGATTACTCCGATACCAAATATGCTAATAAAAGACAAAAGAAACTAAATATGAATTAAATGATGACTGACAACACGTGGTAAGCTTTCTCTCCTGGCTTTGATCTCTTTGATCTCCGGCAAAACTAACATAAAATGTGACAGAAACCTATCTATCTATCTAGACATCTCTCTATCTATTTAATCTGTTTTATCCATCTATTTAATCTATTTTATCTATCTATTTAATTTATTTTATCTATCTTATCTATCTATTTAATCTATTTTATCTATCCATTTAATTTATCTAATCTCTCTAATCTCTCTAATCTCTCTAATCTCTCTAATCTCTCTAATCTCTCTAATCTATCTAATCTATCTAATCTATCTAATCCATCTAATCTATTTTATCTATTTTATCTATCTTATCTATCTTATCTATATCTGCCTGCCTGCCTGCCTGCCTGCCTGCCTGCCTGCCTACATACATACCTACCTACCTACCTACCCAGGGTTGGGTAGGCTTACTTTAACTGGATTACTTTCAATTACTTTTGGATTACTCCAATACCAAATATGCTGATAAAAGACCAAAAAAAACTAAATATGAATACAATTTTGACTCACAACACATGGTAAGCTTTCTCTCCTGGCTTTGATCTCTTTGATCTCTGGCAAAACGAACATAAAATGCCACAGAAACAAAATGAAAATAAATCCAAACAGCTCGCCAACATCATTTTTGCCGTTCCACGTGTTCTGTTACTCCCCAAGCCTGCACAAAATTTAGTCATTTTATTCATATTTAGTTTCTTTTGTCTTTTATTAGTCTCTATTTGTGTCTGTCCCTCCAAGAAAAGAGGGAGTTTAGATACGACCACCATTTTTCACAGGGAATCAGAAAATTGATTCAGCCTTTTTGGTTTCGTTGACTGAGTATTTTTTCCAAAAAGACATTCCACTCTCCCAGAGAAAAATGACATTGAATATCAACACCACATTTTACGGGCAGTCAGGTGGATAACCACAAGTGGGAAAACTGCAAAAAACTGCCTTTGCATTTTTGGTTTTGCTGACTCGGCAGCTTTACCCGAAAGACATTCTACTCTTCCAGACCAGAAAAGGGAAATTTCATTCAAAAATGGTTTCCCGTCTCAACGCAAGTTATGTTTTGCACAGTCATTCTAGTAATCATATTTGTCGATCGGTAAAAATCAAAAAACTTTGAAAAGTAATTTATATCACTGGTTCACAACCACTATGTCGTGGACCACTATGTCGTTGGGTTGTTTGGTGCTGGGCCACACTGAAAGAAAGAAAAATCTGCCTTAATTTTTGCTTTTGTACCGGATTTTTTTTTGGTGTATAATACAGATTTGAAACTTTACGGTATTATACAGATCTACCGTATTTTAGCGATGATTAACGAGTCGAAAAATATCGTTGACCACATTTGCGCAACATACGGATGCAATGACAATCAATCAGAATCGCAGAACACCAGACCAGGGGTCAGCAACAAGTGGCTCTGGAGCCATATGTGGCTCTTTGGCGCTCCCCAGTGGCTCCCTGGTGCCCTTTCAAAAATGTTTGATAATGGAAAATGATATGGTTTTCCGTAGGAGGAAACAGGAAAGTGGGGTAAAGGTAAGTGAGACCTGTTTTCGCGGCGGACAACACCCTTACATTTGGAAATATAGACTTGTTTTCCTTGGATTAGTTTCAACAGGTACCCGGACTCTGCAGGTCTGCATCAAACCTTAAGTACCGGTATCATTTTCTGTTCATTTTCCCGGCTGTGGTTTTTGAACCGTGTACTTTATATTCAGTTACAATCGCGGGACTCAAAGCCGTGTTTGGGCTAATTTGGTGATTGTGTTACATGTTTTATTGTGGGCGTATGCGGCTTATATACAGGTGCGGCTTGTGTAAGTACAAAATCGGTTTTCCTCTTAAAATGTGGTGGGTACGGCTTATAATCAGGTGCGCTCTATAGTCCGGAATTTACGGTACATGCTTCCTCAAAAGACTTATACAAATACTTTTTATTATTTTTTGCAGCTTCTATATGGCTCTTTCAACATTTTTACGTTGCCAACCCCCACAGGAGACTGTTAGGGATATAGATGACATAGGAAAAGGCATTAGGTTTTATATCCTCATCACACTATTTTTTCTCACGGTAAAAATTGTTGATGTTATTATTGGGGCCAAGAGAATATTTTCAGTGGTACAGAAAAGGTTGGGGACCATTACATTCTATGCTTCTTTTTTTTTCAAATATTGTTCCAACGTCTGTAGGGCCCATTTTATTTTGTTTCCAGGCGAGATATCAGTGCATAAGCTCAATATTTTCACAAAAAAATGTGTAAAATACATTTGAATATTATTAGTTGACAGGTATGACTGTGATGGTTTTTTTTGTAATGGGAGAAGTGATGTAATGGAGTTTCACAACTCCCTAAACCACATTGACTAAAACGTTTTGCTCAATTAATGTCACACTAGTTAAGTCACATGTGGTTCAAATTACTAAGCAATCGGTTCGTTTCGTCTCTAAAACGAATTGCCAAAGAGCCAGAGGGAAAGCCATTTTCAATTATCCAATACAACGGTGGTGGGCCGTGAGTCATGTGATGTTATTTTTTGTTAAGAAGTACTTATTAAGTAATTCCAAATTGTCAGTCAGCTTTCTTACATCGCTTTTCTTCTAGTTGCACTGGTTTGTGATGTGTGCTTTCATATTTAAGTATTTAACCAATCACATTTCACCCATCACTTGTTGCCAGGGTCAAAAATCCGCCTGGAGGCCTTCACAATCAGTTCTGCAGGCCCAAAGGTATACAATAAGTGTCGATAAAGATGTTGGTTAAGCCAATCAGATTAAGAGTTGACGGCGCAGGGGCCTTCTAGCTTCCGTAGCGGTTTCACAATATATAATTGGCCAAGGACAATAACGGAAGAATCACAAAAATAAGGTGGAGAAAAATTTTCCAATTTCCAGGGCTTCTGGTGAACGTACATTTTCAGCCCGAAATTGGATAAAAAGGAATGCTGCAAGTAAGAAAGGACAAGCTCGGAATTTCAGTATTAGCTCCGATGCTGATAGAAAAGCTTTTTTGGATGGAACTGAAAAAAAGGAAGATAGCTTTTTGCACGGTCAAAAATATTTTTAGGTGAATAAAATGTGGCTATATACCAGGGGTGTCAAACAGGCGGCCCACGGGCTGTATCAGGCCGGCTAAGGGATTGAATCCGGCCCGCGAGACAACGCTGAGGGAAGCACAAGAGAAAAACGAAATATGAAATATGTCCAACTGATGTTTCCGAAGCCAAGTGCCTCTCACAAACACTGTACTTGCATTTCTCTCTCTCTCTCTCTCTCTCTCTCTCTCTCTCTCTCTCTCTCTCTCTCTCTCTCTCTCTCTCTCTCTCTCTCTCTCTCTATCTCTCTCTCTCTCTCTCTCTCTTTCTCTTTCTTTACTTTATTTGGGTCTCTCTTCCTTTTTTATTTTCTTCTCTCTTTTCTCTTTCTCTCTCTCGCTCTCTCTTGCTTTCTGCTTCTTTATTCCTCTCCTCCTCTCTTTTTGTCTCCTTATCTTTTCTCTCATTCTCTCCTTTTTTCTTTCTTTTTCTCTTTCTCTCACTGTCTCTCACCCCTCCCTTTTTCTGTCTCTCTCTCTCTGTCTTTCACTCTCTCTGTCTCTCTTTTGCTTTGTTTGTTCCTCTTTGTCTCTTTCGCTCTCTGTCTTTTTACCTTTTGCTCTTTCTTCCTTTTTTCCTTTTCTCTCTCTTTCTCTTTCTTTCTTGCTTCAAGTCAAGTCATGTTTATTTGTGATGCCCTTCATCACTAGGAGTCTCAAAGGGCTGCACAGACCACAGATTATAGCCAACCACAGACTAAACTCTGTTCTCTTTCTCCCCTTCTCTTTTTCCCTCCTATTTCACTTTGGATTTATTTTTCTCTCTATTTATTTACCCCTCTCTCACTATTTCTCTTTTTATCTATTTTGTTTCTTGCATTTTCTCTCTCTCTCCCTCTCTCTCTCGCTCTCTCCCTTTCTTTGTCCCACTCTCTCTCTTTCTCTTATGTCTTTTTTTCTCTTTTTCTTTCTCTCTAATCTACTAGTCCGGTCCCCGAGAGAATGTTTGTTCTATCGTGTGGCTCCCTAGTTAAAATGTGTTTGACACCCCTGCTATATACCTGAATTTTAATGCAATTTTACGAGATTATTGTTGATGTCTTTTTCTTTATGTGTCAAAGCTGTTTTAGAGCCATAAACTACCGTATTTTCCGCACTATAAGGCGCACCTAAAAGCCTTTATTTTTTTCAAAAGCTGACCATGCGCCTTATAATACAGTGCGCCTTATTTATGGATCAACATTAAGTCGCAAACTCTTCCAACTAACTTGCAGCCGCCGACTAGATTTTCCCCCGAACGCCAAGTAGTCCGCGGCGTATGCTGGGATTTATTTACCGGCGTTTCATTGGCTGACCAATGTGTCAATCATCATTTGAATCGATCACTATTGGCTAAAGTTATTCGGCGGTCAAGGGGCGGATCCTTTTTATCATTTACAGGCTGGCATTGGCTTGAACGGCAAAACAAAGCCTGCAATTGGCCGAAAAAGATGAATGTGTATAGCACGTGGTTGACGGCATACACAAAGCATTTTTTACTATTCTGTATTTGTAAATGTTTTATTCTCCTGGATTTACTACACTCACAGATATAAGAGGACATTGGCTGCACATTATTATGAACACAACGACTTCGGTGAGCTACTCTGGCTATATATATTATCCCTGTATCTTGTTTCAGACTGAACTCGATGTTTCTGTGATAAGCGGTGCAGATAATGGATGGAATGGAGTGTCTTTTTTTAAATTAAACTCAATTCCAAGTGTCTATTGTCATATGCACAGTAAAGTTGCGAGCGAAAAAGTAAATAGAAACTAAGGAATGGTTGGCAATTCTTGAATCCCAAGACTTTAACCTTCCGAATGATGGAACGATGCATTTGAGTGACATCGTACGGACACCGCATCCGCACGTGTCTACGACACGTATTTGCGTCTTTGCAAGCTTTGGGAATGTTAAGGGGGTAATAAGTTTTGTCGACGCTCCCATTGTAGCGCCTTATAATCCGGTGCGTCTTATGTATGTCAAAAATAGGACCAAAAACTATTTTTTCGGGGTGCGCCCTATAACCCGGTGCGCCCTATAACCCGGTAGTTATTGGATTGATTCAGATGCAACACTAATAAAGGCCTAAGTGTGAAATGCACGGCCCGCTACTGCAACACAGTCCTGCTCAACCGTATTAAAGACACCGTGGAATTTTCAAGCACACCTTGCCCATGGATTTAATCCCCTTCCAAATGCAGAAGTAGCACATGATCCATGCCAGCAGGAGGAACAGCGCCAAGTCCCAGTGCACCCTGCCGAGGGACAGGGACCCGGACATCCTCAGCACGCGATTTCTGAGCAGGAAAGGGAAAAATACAAGAAATCAACCAATAGGACATTCCGTACCACGGCATTTTGCAGAACATGCCGATAAAATGAGCAAAACATGTGCGGCGCGTTTTAAGAAACACAACAGCTGGATCGCATCAAGATACCCCAAAGTGGGGCCGGTTGTGCAATGTTAAGCCACGTTTACATTAAATGGAGAGTCTTAAGTGACCACATGTTGCAACTCATGTCTAAAACACATGTGTCCAAGTCCCGGCCCGCGGGCCATGTCCGGCCCTCTGTGTAATCATACCCGGCCTGCAAGACCGTTTTACATTATTGTTATTAATGGCCCGTCAATATGAACAATGCCGTGTCATCCCTGGACATCATATTCTGACGTTTTAGTCACTGTACCTATATGACGTATACCAGGGGTGTCAAACTCATCTGAACTCGGGGGCAACACAATAGAACAAACATTCTGTCGGGGGCCAGACTTGTAGATTAAAGAGAAAGAAACAGAGAGATAAAGAAATAAGAGAAAGAAGGAGGGAAAAGGAGAGAGGGCGGGGCAAAGAAAGAAAAAGATAGAGAGGGAGAGAGCGTGAGAAACAAAAGAGATAAAAAGTCGTGAGAGAGGGGGAAAATAAAGGGAGGGGAAGAAAGAAATCCAAAGAGAAATAGAAAGACGGAAGGAGAGAAAGGAGAAAAGAAAGCGCAAAGGGAAGGAAGAGAGAAAGAGAAAAGAGAGAAAGAGAAAAAAGGAAGGATAGAATAAAACACGGGCACGTAAGCGCATTCAGGTTGGTTTGGACAGGAATCACATATTTAAATGTAGTGTATTATATTGGTCGCTAGATGGCATAGGAGTATAATAAATGATAAATCGTTGCAGTTTATTGTTGGAAAAGAAGTTAAAAAGACACAGAGAGAGAAAGAGACAAAGAGCAACAAACGAAGAGAAAAAGAGAGACACAGAGAGTTAAAGAGACAGAGACAGAGAGTGGGAGGAAAGGGGTGGAAAAGAAAGAGAGAGAGAGAAAGAAATAAAAGTACAGTGTCTTTGTTCGAGGCACCTGGCTTTGGCAACATCAAGTTGACATATTTCAACCTGCAGCTTGTTTTTCTCTTGCGCTTCTCTAAGTGTTGTCTCGCGGGCCGGATTCAATCCCTTAGCGGGCCTGATCTGGCCCGCGGGCCGCCTGTTCGACACCTGTGACGTATACTATACTATATACCAGGGGTCAGGAACCTATGGCTCGCGAGCCATATATGGCTCTTTCTATGAGTACTTATGGCTCGGAGATACATTTAATTGCATGCAAATGATCTCCATCTCGTTCAAAACTTGAGCCATCGATCCTGTTCAGATACACGCAAAGCAAACCAAAACTGAACTACAGCGGAACCTCGGTTTTCGAACGCCTCTCAGTTCGAACAAATCGGTTCTCGACCAAAAATTTCGAAAAATTCTCGCTTCGCTTTTCGTTCAAAAAATCGGAGTTCGAACGCCGGTACGCTGGGGGCGACGCTGAGCGGCGTACGAGTGTAGATTGCCCCCACCCCTCGTGAAGAACTGTTGTCACGGCAACGCGCACTCCTTTTCTGTTTTCGTTTTTCAAAAGCGGTGAAGGGAGTGTTTTAACCCCTAATTATGCCTCGGAAGAAGGTCGGTGCAAGCAGCAAAGTTGCTACAGGTGAAAAAAGAGGAGTAGTGCGTACAACTATTGCATTTAAGAAAGAAATAAGAGCAAAATAGGAAGAAGGTGTGCGAGTTTCCCTTCTTTCAGGAATACAGCATGGCTTCTGCCGACCGGTAAGAAATATATTATTTTCTTTATCCTTTAACCGCTCACCACTTGTTGTGGAGACCCGGGTGCTAAATGACGTGTAAACGACCTGATTTTTTTTTAATTTTTACACGCGAACGTACGATTAGCCTGGGTTAGCTTCACGTTAAACATTCAAGATAAACATTCAGGGTGTTGGAACGGATTAAAACAATTTTACATTACTTTTAATGGGAAAAAACGGCTTCGGTGATCGTACAAATCGATTTTCGTACAAAGAAATGGAACGGATTATGGTCGAGAACCGAGGTTCCTCTGTACTATATACCAGGGGTCGGGAACATATGGCTCGCGAGCCATATATGGCTCTTTCTGTGAGTACCTATGGCTCAGAGACAAATTTAATTGCATTATTCGTGTTCAGATACACACAAAGCCTAAACAAAGCTGATTTACAGAGCAGTACTTTCAGAATATATTGGGCACGTTTTCACTACGATTTACTGTCAAGGTGTCACACAAAAAAAAACTCGTTTCGGCTGTACAACGCTAAAGAATCCTTTATATAAAAGCTTACTATATGATCTGTGTTCAGTGTTTAGATACTTTTAGATGAATCCACGGAACAAATTGCAAATACGCCAAAACACCAGAAGAGAACTTAAAGTTATTTGATTGGGTGAGTGGGAGGGATGGGTGGAGCTATGCAAAAAAGTGCCTCCCATCTCTCGCCCTACTTCGTCTGCGCCAAAGGTAAGCACTTCAGGCTCCCTGTTTTCAGAATGTTGTGACGTTTTTACAAAATAATTTGTGTAGCATTTTCATATTTCTACTTTTGACAGGAGATATATTAAGGAGAGCAAAATCTTTTGGGATATTTACGTTTCTTTTCATATATACATTGACATAGGAGCAAAGGAATTTAAATGTTATTTTAATGTTAAGTTGTTTAAGTTAAGTTCTAAGTTGTATCATTTAACAAGATGTTTTTATTTAGAGCAAAATAATAAATACTGTATAAGTGATTTAAGGTTTAAATCGAATATTCTTGTCTGTTTTTATTCATATTTATGTTCCAAAAACATTCAGTTTAAGTGTGTTTAATGCTCAAATTGCACAATGTCTGACCATTTCCTGTTTGTGCACTATGATGTCTATGTTTGCACCAATGCATATGCTGACTATTTTTGCACTATGATGACTTTGCACCAAATGCAATATTGCACAACCGTTAGGATACCAACGTTATCACGACAACCCTGTATGTAACATCCCACATGCCGACATTTCTGTGTAAATACCATGTAAATTATAACTATAGCCTTATCCCCCTTGTCTTATAACATTATCTTCTCTGTTCCTTTATCTTCTTGCTCATACCTCACTATGAATGTGTAAAACTGGAGTGTCATGCCCAATTTCGTTGTCACAATATGTTAGCCCATTTGTAACAATGACAATAAAGGTATATTCTATTCTATTCTATTCTAAATGTTTATCCTGGTTGGCCCGCGACCTTTAGTGTGTTTTGAATTTTGGCCCCTTGTGCAATTCAGTTTGACATCCCTGGTCTAAAACATTATGTTATGGGTGTGAGTGTGTCTTTATTCTCACGTCCAGAATTCTTGCTCAGCAGTCTGGACCATCAAAAAGGATTCATTCAGAGATCTGGGGAGAAGCACATATTGAACAAGTCAAGGATGGCTACGCACCAACAATTTCTATAAAGTGGATGGTTTCCCGGCAGGAATGTCCTCTGAATTATTATCGTGCATTCCAACCCAATGATGGTATGTTGTTCTGTGAGAACCCCTCTTTTCGTATCTTTAAGTTGTTTGAGATTGTGGTTTTGGTTATTGTCAAGTCATGTTTATTCGTATGGCAATTAATCACGAGAAGTCTCAACGGGCTGTACAGACTAGAAACTATCATTACACATGATCTAAAACCGACATGAGGGCAAGGAAAAACTCAAAACCTCAACATGAGGTACCGTATTTTCCGCACTCTAAGGCGCACCTAAAAGCCTTTATTTTTTTCAAAAGCTGACCATGCGCCTTATAATACAGTGCGCCTTATATATGGATCAATATTAAGTCGCAAAGTCTTGCAACTAAGGCAAGCAGCCGCCGACTAGTTTCTCCCCCAATGGCGAAGTCATCCGCGGTGTATGCTGGGATTTATATACCGGCGTTTCATTTCCTAAGCAATGTGTCAATCATCATTTGAATCAGTCACTATTGGCTAAAGTTATTCGAAGGTAAAGGGGGCGGATCCTTTTTATCATTTACAGGCTCGCATAGGCTAAAGGGGCGAAACAAAGCCTCCAATTGGCCGAAAAAGATGAATGTAAATCACACGTTGTGTTGCACTACAACAAGAGAAAATGTTTTTTACTATTCGGTATTTGTAAATATTTTACTCTCCTGGATTTACTACACTCACGGTTGTAAGAAGACCATGGTTACGTATCATTATTGAAGGTGATGGCTGCAAGAGAACTTAGGTGAGCTATGCGGCTTTGTATTTTCCCGGTATCTTGTTTTAGAACGATCTTGATGTTTCTGTGATGAGTCTATTCTTAAACTAAATTCAATTCAAAGTGTTTATTGTCATGTGCACAGTAAAGAACCCCGTTTCCCTGCAAAATAAAATTCTTACTTTGCTGTCCACACCGTTGCAAGCAAAAAATATAATGGAAACTAAGAAATGTTTGGCATTTCTTGAATCCCAAGACTTTAACCTTCCGAATGATATTTGGAACGATGCATTTGAGTGATTGGTGACATCGTACATACACTGTTTCCGTACATGTCTGAGACACGTATTTTCTTCTTTGCAAGCTTTCGGAATGTTAAGGGGGTAATAAGTTGGACTATCTGACTGTTTTGTCGACGTTCCCATTGTAGCGCCTTATAATCCGGTGCGCCTTATGTATGGAAAATATAGGACCAAAATCTATTTTTTGGGGGTGCGCCCTATAACCCGGTGCGCCTTATAGTGCGGAAGTACGGTAATTGAAGAAACCTTAAGAAGGGACAGCACATAAAGTAATCCCCCGTCATTATACATTTTTTAGAGTAGTTCCGTTCGTTTAAAGCAGTGTTTTTTTATCTTAAAGCACCAATGTGGAATATTTGACACATAGATGGCACTGTTGTTGAATGCGAATGAAAACCAGTGCCACAGCAATCAACAAAACAGAAGATAAACATGGCGGCGACTGAAGTTGTCATGTTTACTGATATGCCAACTACCTCGGACTCTGATTGGCTCTCTGTGCCTATTTAAACCCCCTTCTATCTGTCCCCTGTTGTCAGTCCGTCTGCAAACCTCAGTTGACACTAGGCAAGCCTTTTTTCGACCCTGATTCCCACCTGTTTTTTGCTCCTGTCCATCCCCCTTTTCGACCCGTTTTTGTCCCTGAACACGTCTACTCTCCTTTCCTGGCTTACGACTCGCTTCCAACCCGGACCATGTTTTTGCTCTCCTGTCCCTACTGACCCGTTTTTCCGTTCCCTACACCGCCATCGCTCACCACGGAAGATCCACTTCGACGTTCAGAGCGACCCGCTTCCCGCATCCAGCAACCACCGGATCGTGGGCGCAACATTTTCTCTTTCTTACAATAAAACTTGTGAGAAGCGCAACGCAAGTGGGTCCTGTCTCCGTTCTGGTCCTGACAGAATTAAGTATTATGTAAGGGAAATTATGGTCGAAGTGTGCCTTTTATATGATATTCTATCATTTTACTTTTACTTTTATGCATTTATATTTACTCAATAATTTGGATAATAATAATCTGGAGCGAGCGCCTCCAAGGTCAAGAGCATAAGCTTCCCAAGACAAAGGAACTTTGTCTCTACAATTTGAAGGCGACTGGCGGGCTTCCTATCTGTTATCAAACATGTGCACAGAACTCCTTTCAGCTAACTCATACAACCCAAAGACAGTAGCATCAGCTTCCCAAGCCAAAGGAACTTTGTCTCTACAATTCGGAAGCCAATGGTAATTTTCTCAAAACTCTTATCTATTTTCAAACAATAAACTGCAACGATGTATCATTTATTATACTCCCACGCCATCTGCACATGTTTTATTCCATCCCCCAATCAGAAATCTATGAGACGGTATCTATGAAGCGCTGTTAACGGCTAAAGACGTCAATCCTCCATTTTCATTTAAAATTAACTTTGCAACGAATGATTAAAGGGACAGTGTGTAAAACTTAGTGCTTCCTAGTAGTAGAAAAAAACTTTCATCCAGAAAAATAACAAAGATAAATTTGAAATCCTGTTTTTTACGCATTCTGCCGCCACACTATGTGGTATATCACTGGCCCTGGCTCGTACAAGACAACACAGTGCCATCTAGTGCTCAACTGTCACTTATTGGGGATTTAAACACCATGATAATCTTACTCCTTGAAAATACAAAATTAAATATTTTAGATTTCCTTTTATAAATACATGTTTAATGTCACGGTCGCCTTGGTGACCAGTCTGCCCCGCCCTCTGGGCAACAGCTGAAAGCAGTTCCACTAATTGTGGGTCTGTATTTAAGGCTGCATTGTGGGCTCTGCCGTTGCGGGTTCATTACTCATTATTCACAATCCCGGTCTGTTATGCCTTGTCCTGTTTTAGTCTGTTATGCTTTGTCCTGTTTTAGTCTGTTATGCCTTGTCCTGTTGAGTTCGTGCCGGAGGAACTCTGTATTGTTCTGTTTTGCCCCGGAGTATTGGGCGACTTTTATTTTGTAAAATAAAACTTATGGATCGTCAACGCATTTGAGTTCTCCCTTCATGCCTCCTGCCTCCGTTCTGGTCCGGTCCCCTTCCACGCCACCACGCTCTCGTGACAGTTTAAAAAGGCATGATTTTGCTCAAAACTATCACTTTCTGAATAAATTGTTAATAACGCCTGTCGCATTGATATTTCACACCAAAATAATTAAATAAGACGGGATGAAAACATTTGCTGGCCTGTAGAGGGATGGACACCACCAGTCTGTACTTGCCCAAGACACACCATAGGAAATCATGGCCCTGCAACCCTGATGTTTAAGGGATAACTGGTCAATCTAACATATAGTTAACTTAAATCTAAACGGCTGCTAATCTGACTTTTTGCACTACTGGCAGTTTTTTATAGCTTGCCACTCATTGCACATTGCTCTCTGCACTATGGTAATTACAGCGTTATTGTTACAGTGTTAATGTTACTGTGTACCTGACTTGTTAACCTGACTGCCCATTTTGCACATCTGGTTAGCTACTCTTCTTGCACTATCGGCACTATGGTAAAATACTATACGTAGCCAATTACAATACAACTTTATTTATATCTGTACATTCAAGGAAACTGTGGGGGTCAGATGCATCGACATTTCGTTCTGTATACACGTGTACTAGAATGACAATAAAGTAGATCTGAATCTGAATCTGAATCTGAATCTGAAATAACCATATTAAACGAACTAAGATAACAATTGTTGGCCTGGAAAGGGATGTCCGCCATCAGGCTGTACTTGCCCAAGACACACCATAGGAAATCATGCTTCTACGACCCTAATGTTTAAGGCATAACCTAACTAAACCAACTAAGATAACATTTGTTGGGCTGGAGAGGGATATCCGCCACCATGCTGTACTTTCCCAAGACACACCACAGAAAAGCATGCACCTATGACCCTCGTTCTTAAGGGAGAACCAAACCAAACCAACTATGATAACATTTGTTGGCCTGGAGAGGGATGTCCGCCACCAGGCTGTACTTGCCCAAGCCACACCATAGGAAAGCATGCCCCTACATCCCTAGGGTTTAAGGGATAACCATATAAAACCAACTAAGATAACATTTGTTGGCCTGGAGAGGGATGTCCGCCATCAGGCTGTACTTGCCCAAGCCACACCACAGGAAAGCATGCCCCTACATCCCTAGGGTTTAAAGGATAACCAAACTAAACCAACAAAGATAACATTTGTTGGCCTGGAGAGGGATGTCCGCCACCAGGCTGTACTTGCCCAAGACACACCATAGGAAATCATGGCCATACAACCCTGATGTTTAAGGGATAACCATATAAAACCAACTAAGATAACATTTGTTGGCCTGGAGAGGGATGTCCGCCACGAGGCTGTACTTGCCCAAGACACACCATAGTAAATCATGGCCATACAACCCTGATGTTTAAGGGATAACCATATTAAACCAATTAAGATAACAATTGATGGCCTGGAGAGGGATGTCCGCCACCAGGCTGTACTTTCCCAAGACACACAACAGAAAATCATGCACCTACGACCCTCTTTCTTAAGGGAGAACCAAACCAAACCAACTATGATAACATTTGTTGGCCTGGAGAGGGATATCCGCCACCAGGCTGTACTTGCCCAAGACACACCACAGGAAATCATGCCCCTACGACCCCAGTCATTAAGAATACCTCCTACCAACCCACTAAGACAATATTGATATACAAATTCATAAATTACTACTTCAATTATTAACCTAAACTCAGACTCCATGGCCTTCCTTGTGAAACAATCGGAGTCTCTATAACCTAAAATGTGGATATTTTCGATTCCACTCTAGACAATGACGACAGCATATTTCTTTGTTTTCTTTTTTGATATTGAAGGATTTTATACATTTGACTATAAAAATTTTTATATGATTGAATACAAGTTACATTTATTGAGTGTGATGAAGATTTTCACCGAGTAGGCTTAAGTTCAATGACAGGTCACGCTGATCCGAATGCAGAATATTTTGTCTAGTTCTGTTGATAACAGGACTCTGACGGAGGACGGCAGGCATTGTTTGGAGAAGTTGTTTTGGTTGGTCCAGACATCGCGGCGCTCGTCTCTGAGCTGGTGAGGCCCACGTGGGGCTTCCCTGGCACACCCATGGGAGGAGCCGGCACACCAGCTTGCGGAAAAACTTGGGCCGAGAAGAGAAAGGCTGAGGACTTCAGAGGAGGCTTGACAGAAACTCGAGCGACACTAATTCGGCTAATTCGGCCATATTCGATGGAGTTCACTTAGTTTAATTGTTAAAGAAATTAAATCTGCCCCCGTGTGGAAATGCCGGTCTCTTGTTCATCTTTTCCATCAAGAAACCAGCGCGCAATGTTGGGTGAATGTAGATTGTGTTTAGTTAATGGAGTCAGATAACTAATTCGAACAATTTGGTAAACGGTACATTTTAATATTTAATTAGATAATTAATATCGAGTTGATCTAAAGAAATTTAAAACGTATATTATTTCACAATAATATTCCCTAGTCCTTTTCTTGGCCCCTAAAACTGGACTATTACTAAAACCGCTTCTGTGTTTTTCTTTGGTATTGATCTCCCTTTCTCCTGTTTTATTACTTATAGTGGAATTTTCTCAGCAGGAATTGGAACCGAGCAAAAAAGTCCCGCTGAAAAAAAAAGCAAAAATAGGATTCCCCTAAAGCCACTCACATTTCAGTCACGTTCTCAAAGTAGTCGAAGGTGCTGATGTTGTGGAGGAAGGACCAGTTCGCATCAGGGTGGAAGAGATTGGGGTTGGCATAGGGGCCGATACGCCCGTGACAGCTCTCTGCCAGAACAAAGAGGATGAAAACGTGAAGAAGGTTCAGGGTGTGTATGGAATTGGAGCCAAAACCCGGGTTTATAGAATCCAGATGCTGCTCGCCACTCACCGGTGTTCCACCAATTTTCACATGTGGTCCACGGCAGGGTGCTTTGGAAAGAGTTGAGAAGGTAGAAGAGGATCCAGGCCAGCACCACGATGTAGTAGATGTTCAGGTAGGTTACGATGACCAGAGATGCTATTCCCAAGCCTATGAAGGATCGAAATTTTTATTTTGAACATGACAAAACAAAAACAGGACAACGAATCGAAAAAAAACGGAAAAAAATACAGGTCGACGAGTATAGGAAGAAGCATGAATATTTGTGTCCCACAGTTAGCTCTTCTGTTTATTTACAAACAAATATCAACTCTCGAATCATTGGCTCCGTGGATACACTGTCACGGTTGCCAATGGTGCCCAATTGGCCCCGCCCATTTGGCACCAGCCGCCTAACTGATTGGCTTCCTTCCTATTTAAGCACAGTGTTCTCACTCACCCTTTGTCAGTCCGTCAACGAACCTCTGCACCCGTGTTTTGTGACTCTGTCCGGTTTCCTGCTTGTGTTTCCTGTCCGGTATCTTCCGCTCTATTTTGTCCTGTTTGATATCGATCTCCAGTATTGTTCTCCTGTCCCAACTTACGACTCGTTTATGATCCCGACCACGTCTGCTCTCCTGTCCCGGCTTACGACCCGTCTCAATATATACCTAGAATCTGTGGTCCGTGCAGCCCTATGAGACTCCTTGTGATTAAGGGCGTCACAAATAAACATGACTTGACTTGACTTGAATTATCCTGAGGTTTTTGAGTTTTCCCTTGCCCTCATGTCGGTTTTGTTCTTTGTTATCGATCTCCAGTGTCTGGTATCGGTCTCCTCTAGTTTGTCCTGTTTAATTTCGATCTCCAGTGTCTGGTATGGTTTCTGTCTATCTCGTCCTGCTTGTTATCGGACTCCAGTCTCCAGTGCCTGATATCAATCCTGTCTGTCCCGTCCTGTCCGGTATCGACCCCACCTGTCCAATATCTGCTCGTGCAATTGGTATCGATCTCGTCGGCCTCTGGCTTCCTGTCGTTCCACGCCAGACTGCTGCCTTACGTCTTCCGCCCAGCGATTGCCGAATCACTGGCGTTTGGGTTAGCGTGCATGACTGCCCCATTTCCCGCAAAATAAAGCTTTTGTGAGAAACGTCACGCATCTGGGTTCTTCTCCTGTTCCGGTTCTTGACACACACAGTCTTTTAATTATCATCAGTATCACCACTTCCATCACTGTTTTTATCCTCCCAGATTTATTTAGTTTTAATATAATAACAATAATAATAATAATAATAATAATGTTGATTTGCTTGCATCTACCTTTTTTCTATATCATTCAGCCACCATTTTCTTCCTCTCTGTACTTTGCCAATATTGTTTTTTCAACATCCGTTGAAGCCTTGTCATCCTAAAAGAGGGATTACCTCATGTGCAGTTCCTTCTCAAGGTTTCCTCATTTTCCTCAGGTGTTTGAGTTTTCCCTTGCCCTCATGTCGGTTCGAGATCAGGGGATGGTGTCATAATAGTCTTTGGTTTGCAGGAATATGTGGTCCTTGCAGCCTTATAAGACTCCTTGTGATTAAGGGTGTCATAAATAAACATGACTTGACTTATCCTGAGGTTTTTGACTTTTTCCTTGCCCTTATGTCGGTTGTAGATCAGGGGATGGTGTCATAATAGTCTGTGGTTGGCAATAATCTGTGGTCTGTGCATCCCAATGGGGCTCCTAGTGATTAAGGGGGTCACAAATAAACATGACTTGCTTTGACTCATCCTGAGGTTTTTGAGTTTTTTCCTTGCCCTCATGTAGGTTCTAGATCAGGGAATGGTGTCCTAATAATCTGTGGTTTGCAAGAATCTTTGGTCTCTGCAGCCCTATGAGACTCCTTGTGTTTAAGGGGGTCACAAATAAACATGACTTGACTTGACTTGACTTATCCTAAGGTATTTGAGTTTTCCCTTGCCCTCGTGTTGGTTTTAGATCAGGGGATGGTATCATAATAGTCCGTGGTTAGCAAGAATCTGTGGTCTGTGCAGCCCTATGAGACTCCTTGTGTTTAAGGGCGTCACAAATAAACATGACTCGACTTGACTTATCCTGAGGCTTTTGAGATTTTCCTTACCCTCATGTCTGTTTTAGATCAGGTGATGGTGTCTTAATAGTCAGTAGTTTGCAATAATCTGAAGTCTGTGCAGTCCCATGAGACTCCTTGTGTTTAAGTGGGTCACAAATAAACATGATTTGACTTGACTTGAGGTTTTTGAGTTTTTCCTTGCCCTCATGTCTGTTCTAGATCAGGGGATGGTGTCTTAATAGTCTGTAGTTTGCAATAATCTGTGGTCTGTGCAGCCCCTTTGAGACTCCTTGTGACGAGGGGGGCCCCAAATAAACAGGACTTGACTTGATGACCAATATCAGTATCGATAACCATTTACGAACCGATACTTTGATTTTATCAACCCAATAAAATGCCCAATTAAAAGAAAACATTCTGATTAAGGGAACTGTAAACATTTCCTCCATAATCAGATTGGAGGTTTGATTTGCGACACGGAAATAAGCAAGAATAATCGCAGATCCCCCGAAACCGCTCCTAAGCACGGTCAGATAACATCGAGGCCCGGGTATTACTCCTGACTATTTCCTGCAAACAAATACTTCTTTAATCCCGTTGATTGTCACGAGGTCCGCAGACTTTCCCCCACGACAGCCGCACGTCTGCAAGTCGACAAATCCCGGCCTTGTTCGCCATTTTTTTTCCTTTTTTTTCAAACTTACCCTGAAACATGGGGCAGATCTTTCTCCAGGCGGTGACAGAACTCTGGCTGGTGTATTGACCTAGCGCCGTCTCCAGGAAGAAAACCGGGATCCCACCGAAGGCCAAAAACAGGAAGTATGGGATAAGGAAGGCACCTGCGTGGTGGAAAATAATGTGTATTTTGAAGGGCCTAGGGCGGCACGGCGGTTGAGTGGTTAGTGCGTCTGCGGCACAGTTCTGAGGTTATGGGATCAAATCCAGCTACCAGCCTCCCTGTTCAGAGTTTGCATGTTCTCCTCGTGGGTTTACTCCGGTTCACTCCGGGGACTCGGGTTTCCTCCCACATCCCCAAAACATGCATGTCAGGCTAATTGGCCGGTCCAAATTGTCCCTAGGTGTGCATGAGCGAGTGAGTTGTCTGTCTCTGTTTGTTCAGGGTGTCCCCTGCCCACTGCCCGAAGATAGCTGGGAAGGGCTCCAGTACCCCCGCGGCCCCACTGAGGATAAGCGGTGCAGATAGTGGATGAATGGATGTATATGCAGAGATGGCTAAATAACATGGTTGTAACGGTGGCGCAGTGGTTAGCGCGTGTGCGGCACAGTTCTGTGGTCATGAGATCGAACCCCCTGTGTGGAGTTTGCATGTTCTCCCCGTGCTTGCGTAGGTTTCCTCTGGGCACTCCGGTTCCCTCCCACATTCCAAAAACATGCATGTCAGGTTAATTGGCCGGTCCAAATTGTCCCTATGTGTGCATGAGCGAGTGAGTTGTCTGTCTCTGTTTGTTCAGGGTGTCCCCTGCCCACAGATAGCTGGAATGGGCTCCAGCACCCCCGTGACCCTACTGAGGATAAGCGGTGCAGATAATGGATGGATGGGTGGATATTAAGGGCATCCTAGTGGTCAAAATGAGTCATTAAAATAATAAGCAAAAATAAATGAACTGCGAAATAAAAATGCACAAGAGGTGAATCAAAATCTCACTTAGTGTCGTAAAAAGGTATTTGCAACCTTTCCGATTTCTGTGTTTTTTGCATATTTATTACTCTCAAAGTTCAAAAGACCAATTTTAATATATCACACTGAGAAACCCCCCCAAAAATACCAAATGCAGCCCATGCTAGGAAACCCCCCTTTGTGGCAGTTTGACACCGTTTTGCAAAGAAGAGTGGGCCAAAATTCCTCCACATCGTTGTTATTGCTGCCAAAGGCAGCCCAACTCGTTATTAGGTTCAATGGGCGCATACTTTTTCGCATAAGTTTTACTTTTTTGTGCCTTAATAAACGGAAACAAATTCAAATTCAAAGTGTTGTTCTTCATATGTTAGGAGTGACGAGATTGGATAAATTGAGAAATGAAATTGTGAGAAACAGAACTGGCGTAGTAGTGGAACTGAGCAAGCGTGTGGATAAGAGAGTACTCGGTTCTACAGAGCAGATGTCAATAGAAGGAGGTCTAAATAGAGTGGAAGCTAGAGCTCTTGTTGGGTATGAAAGGAGAGGTGTTGGGAAAGGATAGTGGGATGTTTGGATGTGTTCTAAGGAATGGGCAGGCCACCTGCATGATATGGCAGGGGTAAACCAGTGAAAGCTGTCGGGCCCTGCTGTTGAACAGAAGAGTGTGTTGTGTCACCCTGACCCGAGTGACATGGCCGCTTTCTTGTGTCCCGTTTCATCTGGTAGGTATGTAGGTATGTAGATATGTAGGCAGGCAGATAGATGGATAGATGTCTAGATATATGTCTGGATAGATAGATGTCTAGATAGATGGATATATGTCTAGATAGATGGATGTCTAGATAGATGTCTAGATAGATGTCTAGATAGATGGATGTCTAGATAGATAGAGATAGATGTCTAGATAGATGTCTAGATAGATAGATAGAGATAGATGTCTAGGTAGATAGATAGAGATAGATGTCTAGATGGATAAATAGAGATAGATAGATAGATAGATAGATAGATAGATAGATAGATAGATTGATAGATAGATAGATAGATAGATAGATAGATAGATAGATAGATAGATAGATAGATAGATAGATAGATAGATAGATAGATAGATAGATAGATAGATAGATAGATAGATAGATAGATAGATAGATAGATAGATAGATAGATAGATAGATAGATAGATAGATAGATAGATAGATAGATGTGCTTAGGATTGGTCGTTTCATAAAGTTGTTAACATAAGGCTTTGTAGGGGACACCTTCTTTTGGTGTGATCTGGCATTTAGATAGATAGATAGATAGATAGATAGATAGATAGATAGATAGATAGATAGATAGATAGATAAATAGATAGATAGATAGATAGATAGATAGAGACAGATGTCTAGATAGATAGATAGAGATAGATGTCTAGATGGATAAATAGAGATAAATAGATAGATAGATGGATAGATAGATAGATAGATAGATAGATAGATAGATAGATAGATAGATAGATAGATAGATAGATAGATAGATAGATAGATAGATAGATAGATAGATAGATAGATAGATAGATAGATAGATAGATAGATAGATAGATAGATAGATAGATAGATAGATAGATAGATAGATAGATAGATAGATAGATAGATAGATAGATAGATAGATAGATAGGTAGATGTCCAGATAGATGGATGTCTAGATAGATAGAGATAGATAGATTGATAGATGTCTAGATAGATAGATAGATAGAGATAGATGTCTAGATAGATAGATAGATAGATAGATAGATGTCTAGATAGATAGATAGATGTCTAGATAGATAGATAGATAGAGATAGATGTCTAGATGGATAAATAGAGATAGATGTCTAGATGGATAAATAGAGATAGATAGATAGATAGATAGATAGATAGATAGATGTCTAGATAGATGGATGTCTAGATAGATAGAGATAGATAGATAGATAGATAGATAGATGTCTAGATAGATAGATAGAGATAGATATCTAGATAGATAGATAGAGATAGATGTCTAGATGGATAAATAGAGATAGATAGACAGATAGACAGATAGACAGATAGATAGATAGATAGATAGATAGATAGATAGATAGAGATAGATGTCTAGATGGATAAATAGAGATAGATAGACAGATAGATAGATAGATAGATAGATAGATAGATAGATAGATAGATAGATAGATAGATAGATAGATAGATAGATAGATAGATAGATAGATAGATAGATAGATAGATTAGAAATAACAGCACTGAATACTGTTACTCAATGGTGTCCAAACTTGTTTTCTTTGTGAGGCCCACATACAAAAAGGGAGAGTTTTCTCCAGGAATCTACCAAACACACTAAAATTAGTGTTCTATTTCCTTGTGTTTGTTTGCGATTTGTAAAAGGCTTCTATTTAAAAGATTTTTTTTTGTCGTCATAGATCCCATGACCTAATTCAGGGTTTCCCCACCTCTCTTGAGTGGTTTGCATTTATATAACCGTTTGCAAGTCACTCAAAACCTCCCGGGCGCTTTACAATGTTCTTTACACTTACCCATTCACACACACACACTCACACACAGAGGCAGTCATGCAAGGCACATACCTGCCTTTCAGGGGCTTTAGGGGTTCAGTCTCTTGCCCAAGGACACTGACATTTAACTCGGAAGAGCCGGGAATCGAACCTGCAACTTCTGGGTCCCAAGGCGGACCAATCTTTATTTTTAAAGGTTAAATCATTTTGTTAGGCAACAGTATAAAGTTGTTCTAATCGTTTTCTTGTTATTTGGGGCCACAGTGGCTCAGGGGTAAATCGGGATGTTCCTTTTGGTCAATATTTTGCTGTAATTTGGGATATTGTTATATTTTTTTTCACTGTTTTACACTATTTTTATCTTCTTTTCTGGAAAAAATTGCAAAAATAATACTTTAAATGGGCAAAATTGATCTGCATTTCCAAATTTTGTATTTGTAAACTCAGAAAATAAATTAAATTGTCGACATTATGTGCAAGATTTTTACTTTATCTGAATTATTTTACTGTTTCAGTGCAATCTTAAACACGTCTTAGTTATTCAATATATTTCCTAACTAAACTACTTCATAAATCCCGCTTTGTGTGTGTGTATGTGATTTATAGGCTCAGAAACAGCTGAACTAATTTCCGTGAAAATGAACACAGTTGTATTTTAGGCCTCTGCAAGTGTTTTTAGCTAGGTTTCATTTTAAGGCACCCCCAATAAATACCAACAAATTCGATGAACATCAGCCTCTATGTAGTCTGCTATTGTGGGGTCTCTGCCGTCCTGTGGTGGATAAATTGGGTACTGCAGCTGCTGCCCAACAACCATTCCGAGCAGCGCAATCCAATCTAAAATCTAATGCTTTTTTTTTTTTTTCAAATACAACAACAGTAAAAATATTGTCTTCTCGACATGCTAAAGAAAGGTAAAAGTATTTTTAGGATTTATTTTTGTTTTTCAATAACTTTTACATGAAAAAAGTGGACAGTGTCCCTTACCCTGTGTGTAATCGATAATATAGAAGCAAGGTTATTTTAAAATTGTTTTTTTATCGTACAAAAGTTCATCTCATTCTCATCTCATTAGCTACACCGCTTATCATCAGTAGGGTCGCGGGGGTGCTGGAGCCCATCCCAGCAATCATCGGGCAGTGGGCAGGGGACACCCTGAACTGGTGGCCAGCCAATTGCAGGGCACACGGGGACAGACAACTCACTCGCTCATTCACACCTAGGGACAATTTGGACCGGCCAATTCACCTGAAATGCATGTTTTTGGAACGTGGGAGGAAACCGGAGTGCCCGAAGGAAACCCACGCAAGCACGGGGAGAACATACAAACTCCGCACAGGAAGTCTGGAGCTGGATTTGAACCCACGCAGGAGGTTCCCAAGACATGAACTGTGCTGCACATGCGCTAACCACTGCGCAACCGTGCTGCCCAGTACAAAAGTTATTTGTGAAAAAAAGAAACATTTATGGAGTACAGTATTTGTATTCGTTGAACAAATGCTTAAACCTGTAAATACGGTTTGCTCTTCTTGATTTGAATGTAAAATGGAATATTCACTGTACAAATGAATAAGATTTCTATTTTACAGGGTTTGATTTTCGCGGGTCCTTTTCAGAATGCAACCCCTGTGAAAAACGAGGGATTACTGTATTCTTCATCCCTCGAAGAGAACAGCTATAACTGGATAATTATTGAGCAAGGGCGATTTTAGGTTCAGAGCTGTAGGGGGTGCTGAGAACCTAGAACAGGGGTGTCAAACTGATTTTAACCCGGGGAAAAAAGAGAGAAAGAAAAAAGAGAACGAAATAAGAGAAAGAGAGGGAGAGAAAAGTAGAGAGGGTGGGACAAAGAAAAGAGAGAAAGAAAGAGAGAGAGAGAAAGAAAAGCGAGAGAGAGAGATATATAAAACGAGGACAGGAGAAACAAAAGACATAAAAAGAGAACTAGAGAAAGAGGGCGAAAGAAAGAGAGAGAAAGAAAGAAATGGAAAGAGAAATAGAAAGAGAGAAAGAGAGAAGGAGAGAAAGAGAGAGGGGGAAAGCAAGAAAGAGAGAGACAGAGAAAAAAGAGAGAGACAGAGAAAAAAGAGAGAGAAAAGGAGAAAAGGAAGAGAGAGCAAAAGAAGGTGAAAAGACACAGAGAGAGAAAGAGAGAAAGACGGACACAGAAAGAGAGAGACAGAGAGAGTGAAAGGGAGGAAAGAGAGGGATACAGGGATTGAGAGAAAAAGGGAAGAGAGAGAGAAAGAGACAGAAATAAAAGTGCAGTCTTTGTGAGAGGGACCTGGCTTTGGCAACAACAAGTGGACATATTTGAACCTGCAGCTCGTTTTTCTCTTGCGCTACTCTACGGGTTGTCTCGTGGGGCGGATCAGGCCCTTCAAGGGATTGAATGTCACCCTTGACCTAGAATGTCTGGCTGGTTCAAAACGTGTTTTTGTTTATTTCACTTCAAGTGATATATCATGAAAAAACTCAATTATGATAACATTTTAATTAGAATATTTCACTAAAGGCATTTTATTTTGCTTTATTTTGTTTATATTGTACTCCTAATCAGTCCGTCTGCAAACCTCAGTGCATGCAAGGCAAGCACCTTTGACTCTGGCTCCTGTTTTGATCCCGAACTGTTTCCTGTTTCGATCCCTGATCCAAGCACCGTTCTCCTTTCCCGGCTACCCGTAGCCTGATTCTGTTTCCTGTATCGATCCCTGATCCAAGCTCCGTTCTCCTGTCCCGGCTACCTGCATCCTGATTCTGTTTCCTGTTTCGATCCCCGATCCAGCTCCGTTCTCCTGTCCCGGCTACCTGTATCCTGATTCTGTTTCCTGTATCGATCCCCGATTCAAGCTCCGTTCTCCTGTCCCGGCTACCCGTATCCTGATTCTGTTTCCTGTATCGATCCCCGATCCAGCTCCGTTCTCCTGTCCCGGCTACCCATAGCCTGATTCTGTTTCCTGTATCGGTCCCCGATCCAAGCTCCGTTCTCCTGTCCCAGCTACCTGTATTCTGTTTCCTGTATCGATCCCTGATCCAAGCTCTGTTCTCCTGTCCCGGCTACCCGTATACTAATTATGTTTGCTGTTTCCCGCTCATACCGGCTACCCGACTTGTTCCGATCTCCGACCACGCTCAGTCACCCGTCCCGGCTGACCAACTTGTTCTAGATCTCCCACCACGCTTGGTTTGCAAGGGTTTCCGGGCTGCTTCCCGCTCCTCCTGCCCAGCGAGCACCAGATTGTTGTCTTTTTCCACCCTTACTTTCCCGATCCCTTAATAGAGCATTGTGTGAAACGTTACGCATTTGGGTCCCCTGCTTGTACCGGTCATGACAGGGCTTCCATGATAACATACTCTTCCTTTCATACACCGGAACTTCCCCAGACTCTGCCGTTTTGCCGCAAGTGACATTAGCTGAGCAAAAATGTATGAGAGCGGTGCCAGGAATCAAAAGGACTGAACCATTTCAAGGCAGTGGAGTATTTCCAACATTACGTTAATCACATCTTTGTTTTCTTTTACTGTTTTTACCTTTTTATTATAGTCAAGCCTTTTATGTCATGATTACTGACGCGAGGCACCTGAGCCTGCTCCTTTGGCGCCAACTGCCTCAGACGCTGATTGGCTACCTGTCACTTTGTAAAACCCTGTCTTCCTGTCATCTGTTGTCAGTCCGTCTGCAAACCTCAGCTTACGCTAGGCAAGCTCTTCGACCCTGACTCTCTATTTTCTATCTGTTCTGGCTCCCGTCTGTTTCCCTGCTCCGATCCATTTCCTGTCCACCACGATTTTTCTCCCCCGTCCCGGCTTCTGACCCGTTTTTTTCCCGCTCTCGACATCGCCATCGTTCACCACGGAAAAGCCACTTCCACGTCTGAGCAACCTGCTCCCAGCGATCTACGGTTTGTGTACCATCCTGTTCCTTTTTTCCCAATAAAACTGGGAGAAACGCACGCAAGTGGGTCCTGTCTCTGTTCTGGTCCTGACATTTTAAGCCGATCCTGTCTTTTATTAAGGAAATGAGTTTTTAAAATGCTTGGGTTGAAATTGGGGGTGCTTGGGCACCCTTAAAACTGGCTGGTTACACCCATGTTATTTAGCCATCTCTGCATATACATACATCCATTATCTGCACCGCTTATCCTCAGAAGGGCCGCGGGGATACTGGAGCCCATCCCAGCTATCTTCAGGCAGTGGGCAGGGGACATCTTGAACTGGTTACCAGCAAGTTGCAGAGACAACTCGCTCGCTCACTCCCTAGGGACAATTTGGACCGGCCAATTAACCTGACATGCATGTTTTTGGATTGTGGGAGGGAACCGGAGTGCCCGGAGGAAACCTACGCAAGCACGGGGAGAACATGCAAACTCCACACAGGGGGGTTCGATCTCGTGGCCTCAGAACTGTGCCGCACACGCGCTTACCAGTGCGCCACCGTTACAACCATGTTATTTAGCCATCTCTGCATATACATCCATCCATTATCTGCACCGCTTATCCTCAGTAGGGCCGCGGGGGTACTGGAGCCCATCCCAGCTATCTTCAGGCAGTGGGCAGGGGACACCCTGAACAGAGACAGATAACTCACTCGCTCATGCACACCTAGGGACAATTTGGACCGGCCAATTAACCTGACATGCATGTTTTTGGAATCTGGGAGGAAACCTACGCAAGCACGGGGAGAACCTGCAAACTCCACACAGGGGGATCAATCTCATGACCTCAGAACTGTGCCGCACACGCGCTAACCGCTAATATACACTTTGTATAATAATATTTTCATGCAGTCATCCCCTAAATGACTGTCACCCACTACTCACATTCATTTTAGCCCTGCCTCTTAAAGACATATACACCACTTAATAATGTAGTTTTTTTTTACATTGTATCCATGCATTCTGCATGTGGGAGGCATTACACAACGAGTAGGGGGGGGTAAAGTTTTATGTGGTCTCTATAGTGCTGTTTCTCATTGATATGGGGAGGAGGAGATTGGATCAAACTACAATTCGATTCGTCCAACATCTTGAAACCATTTTGTAAAACAATCAGCATCGAGCTCCCACACACTCTCACTCAAAAGAACAGATCTCACCTCCACCATGCTTGTAGCACAAGTATGGGAATCTCCAAACGTTTCCCAGGCTCACTATTTCTCCGGTCATGGAGAGCAAAAACTCCCACTTGTTGGCCCACTTCCCCCTGTCCTGACCCCCTTCGTCGCCATCTGTTTTGCTTGGATCTTGCCTGGTGGGGCTTCCTCCGGTTGTTTCTTCAGTCATGGTGTATTCAATCTAATGCATGCACAGAATAAACATGAAATTCGATCTGGTTTGCAAAACTAACATTGTTTTTTTTTAATCATTCCAATTAAGAAATAATTAGCAATCCCATAATGCAATTAACTGTTAATTAAAGCATACACTGTGTGCAGAAATGAAACATGCAACTCACCAGTGGACTCTGCAAGTGAACCCTGGCTGGAAAACGCCACAAATGAAGGGCAGGAGTTAAGAGTGAAGAAAATTCTTGTTCTCAAATGGGGTGTGTCCTTAGAGGATGCTCATCGCATATGTGCGGGGGAAGAACCCAAGAAAAGTTGGGTCGTATTATCGCATTTGCATGAATTGGGGTGGTCTTCATGCGAGTGTTTCATAAGAGGCAATGTATAGGTTTTTCTGTATTTGATACGTTTTTTGGTCATTTCTAATTGTGGAAAAACAAACATTTTGTATTAGGATGATCCGGTCTTGCCCATAAAACATTCCTGTCAACAGTGTTCCCTCTAAGCTGCGCGCGTGCGCAATTGCGCACTGCTCGCACATTCTCAGCGCACAAGAAAATCTAGCCAGCGCACAAAAATGAGGGCTCAAAATTACTAATTAAGAAGCGACTTGGGTCAAAGTTACAGTGCATGAAGGTAAAAATACACGGGTTCCCCTGACGTTGGGTCCTAAATGCGGTATTTTGAAGTCGAGTCGAAGTAGAAAGAAGTTGAGTAAAGTTAGTAGAGTTTGTCGAGAAACGGCTTCTTCGGCTCGGCTCACTAAAAGGAACCAGCTCTTTCGGGTCCTAAACGGATCTTCAGGTTGTTTTACTTCTTTAATCCCAACATGACCAAATATTATGTAAAATTATGCACAAAATGACTTAAAGGAAGGGGGGAATAGAACAAAAAAAAATACCAAAATGAAAAAGTAGTGAAAAGTTGAGAAAAAAAGAAACAAAAGGAAGAGAAAAAATAAGGAAAAATTAAGAAAAAAAAACTGAAAAAAAAGAAAACAAAGAAATGTAGGAAAAAAAGCAAATAGAGAACAAAAAGAAAAAAGTTACAGCTCGGAAAAAATAAACACAATGAGATTTTTTTTAAAGGAATTTAAAAAGAAGTAGAAAAAAAACACTGAAAAAAATGAAAAAGTTTGTTTCATCTCATCTCATTAGCGCACCGCTTATCCTCAGTAGGGTCGCGGGGGTGCTGGAGCCCATCCCAGCCATCATCAGGCAGTGGGCAGGGGACACCCTCAACTGGTTGCCAGCCAATCGCAGAGAAAAAAATTGTGTTGCATTCAAATAATTTCCAATTATATCAAGTGAATCGTGTTGCCAACATTGTACTTCCACTAAATATGTGATTAAGTACAGTTCTGTATCTTACAACCGACTCAATAAGCCCCCAAAAATGTTAATATTATGCGACAAAATATATCAGGAAATAAAAAGAAATGGATATCTTGTAAAAGAATTGCAAGAACAGACGACGTAGGCTGTACAACCTTTGCAATAGTACATGAGTCAATTCATTCAAAAGAGAAAAATCATTTTGCATTGCCGGAAACTCAGCAAAATGTAAATTGATGTCAAGTTTTGGACATGTTTGATGATTAATTATCTTGCCACACTTGGGATTATGGTTGCTCACTGTTGTTTCAAGCGTTGCTCACCGACTTTGTGTGAACGCTCAGACCCGTGGAAAATTACAGGGAACATTGCCTGTCAACCTGTACGTTTTGTCATGATTAACGATTTAGAGCACCTGCGACTGCTTGATTGGGCAGCTGATTGGCTGATGCACTCTTTTTAAACCCCCTGCAAGAGGAAGACTGTTGCCACCAGCACAGTAAGCCCTTACATCCGAATCTGTTCCTGCCCTGCTTTTCTCTGCCTGATCTTCATCGCCAACCTGTTTCCGGACCTGACTTTGCCCCGTTGTGTCTGCCTGTTACCTGATCTGTTTTGCCCCGTTATCTGCCTGCCTCCTGTTGCCGACCTCGTTTCCAGACTTGACACCGCCTTTGCTCTCCAGTCCCGGCCAGCGACTTGTAAGTCCCGCCCGTCTCCGATGCTCCTCGCTAGACACGAAAGTGCCACTTCTACATCACCCGTTTCTCTTGTCCGTCAGCCATCGTATCGTGGAAGCAAGCCCTGCTCTCCCTCTCTATTAATAAAAACTGAGAAAACGAGCGCTATTGGGTCCTGTGTCCGTTTCTGGTCTATGACAGTTTTTGCCGTACAAATGACGTTTATTATGCATTTTAAGACGTGTACGACGTACAAGAAAATCTGTACGGAAAAACGCAAATTTGTCAATGATGGGTACCATCCGGTACACACCGACTATCACGAAACGGCAAATCAATCAAGTCAAACGCGTTCGCCGCGGTAGCCTCTATCTCGGTATTCGTTTTTTTTTTGTTGCAAACGAAGCGAGCGGTTTGATGCTACTGTGCGAATGCGTCTGGCGCCTCGGATTTCATGTGGTAGTTATGTAGTGAAAGGAAGTCCGTCTCTTTTTAGAGAACCGGCTTTTTCGGCTTAACTCATCAAAGAGAGCCGGCTCTCAAACGGCTCACTTGCTTTGATGCATTGTATTAGGAATGATTATGTTGTATAAAGAAGTTAAGAAAAAAAGGAAATATAAAAGGAGAAAATGAAAAAAGACAGGTTTGTGGTTATCCCTTGAATCAGTATATTACCAACAATATTTTAATGCAGAAAATGAATTCATAATTCGAATAAGAAAATGTATTATTCTACTTCATTATATTTGCATGTATTTTTTTCCTTCTACAATGAACCTCCAAGCTATTTCATTTTTGAACTTTTTTTTACAATAAACCTCATTCATGTCGAGCGACTCAGTATCTCACAACAAAATGTTAATTAACAATATATATGATATAACGAAACACGTGTACAATATAACATGTTAAACTACATAAATAAACACGTTCAAAAAAAAAAATATGGAGTAAAAATATTTTGTATTTTGTAAGGGAAAATACGAGAGTTTGTAAGGGCATGGAGCCCTGGAGCGCGACAGGTATGATAAAACCATTGATCGGATGGAGTGTGCGAAATCCTGACTAAAACTAAATTAACCGAGTGTGGAAAGAACTAAGAAAAAATGCGTAAGAATTTTTCCTGTCGTTTATTCTGGAAAATAAAAATCAACTTGTTCGCGCGGATTGCGCAAACTCTGTCATAATTTGATTAATTAAGTGCCACTGTTAGGGACCAGAAACGGTGACAGGACCCACTTGCGTTCGTTTTACTCGGCTTTATTTAGAAGGAGGAAAAGGCTTGCACCCATGATCCGGTGATCGGGTAGCAGATCGCTCGGAACGCGGAAGTGGCACTTCCGTGGCGAGCGAAGGCAGTGTCGAGAGCAGGGGAAGAACAGGTCGATAGCCGGGACGGAGGAGCAGAAACGTAATCGAGTTCAGAAAAGGGGTCGGCGCTGAGAATCAAACGGGAATCAGGACAGGATAGAGTCAGGGTCGAAAGGGCTTGCCTAGCGTGGGCTGAGGTTCGCAGACGGACTGACAACGGATGACAGGAAGACGGGGGTTCAAAAAGAGATAATCAGTGTCTGAGGCAGTTGGCACCAAAGGAGCAGACTCAGGTGCCTCGCATCAGTAATCATGACAGTCACATGTTTTTAAGGTGTCGGGACCAGAACGGAAACAGGACCCAATTGCGTGACGTTTACCACAAGTTTTATCTGAAGAAAGAGGAAGGGCTGCGCCCAAGATCCACTATTCACTAGGCGCGGGAAGCAAGTTGCTCTTGTACTCGGATTGTGATCCAAACACGGAAGTGGATCTTCCGTAGCGAGCGATGGCGGTGTCAAGGACGGAAAAACAGGTCAATAGCCAGGACAGGAGGGCAAAAATATGGTCTGGGTCAGAAAAGGCTCGTAAGCCCGGACGGGAGAGCAGACGTGGTCAGGATCAAAAACGGGTCGTAAGTCGGGACGGGAAAGCAGAAGTGGTCCGGATCAAAACGAGTCGTAGCCGGAGACAGACGAGAGAAAAAACGAGACAGGTGGGAGTCGGGGTAGAAAAAGGCTTGCCTAGTATTCACTGAGGTTTGCAGACGGACTGACAACGGGGGATTGACAGAACGGGGATCAAATAGTGACAGGGAGCCAATCAGAACCCACAACGGTTGGCGCCAAGGTTTATTATCGATGAATAAAAGGAATTGCAATCATTAATAGGAATCGCTAATAAACACAAATTCTAATTGAAAAATGTATCAAAATCACGTTCCATTCATGAGTTTCTAAAAACAATTCTACTCTACCTTCCACTAATGCCGAAAGTGAGAAAGTTCTCTGACATCTTTGCTGCAAAATAAACTAAAACGTGATAGTTTGCGTTAATCATCTTAAATAAAGTCTGCAAAATCCTGCACTGCTACGTGTAATAAGTGTCAAGGAACCGGACCGGGAGGCAGGAAGTGTGAACTCAGTTGCGTAACGATCAGTTACTTTTATTTAGAAAATAAAAGTCGTCCAACGCGCAGGGACAAAAACAAAACAAAAACAGGCTTACAGGCAATCAGAAACTCAGACTAGGAAATACTCACAAAACAGGCTTAAAGGCGCTAACTCAGACAAACGGGCATGACAGGTCTTCCTCGAATCAAACAGAACAGAACAGAGCAAAACAGAACAATGAAATGATCTAGCAACCGGCAGTCCCAAAACCCGCCCTTAAGAATCACACACGCAATTAACACAATCTGTTACAGCCGGTGTCAAGGGGCGGGACCAGCTGGTTGTCATGGCGACCATGCTGGACATGACAATAAGCAACTCTAAATTTACTACAAATGGGAAAAGAACTAAGAGGGATGCTGAAAGAATTGTTTGTTTGGTAAATAAAATAAACCGGTTGTTTGCTTTTATTCTACATAATCTGTCTCGCTATGGGTGCAAAGTATCCGTGTCGTGTTTTTAAGGTTGAACATCGCCTAAACGAGCGCATAAAACTGTGAAAACATCTCATCTCATCTCATTAGCTACACCGCTTATCCTCAGTAGGGTCGCGGGGGTGCTGGAGCCCATCCCAGCCATCATCGGGCAGTGGGCAGGGGACACCCTGAACTGGTTGCCAGCCAATCGCAGGGCACACAGGGACAGACAACTCACTCCTAGGGACAATTTGGACCGGCCAATTCACCTGAAATGCATGTCTTTGGAATGTGGGAGGAAACCGGAGTGCCCGGAGGAAACCCACGCAAGCACGGGAAGTCTGGAGCTGGATTTGAACCCACGCAGGAGGTTCCCAAGACATGAACTGTGCCACACATGCGCTAACCACTGCACCGCCGTGCTGCCTCTGTAAAAACATACCTTTCTTTTTTTCTTTTCTTTTTTATTGCTCCGGAATTTTATTGCACTCCTTTAATATCATTAGTCTTTCTCATTCACGAATATTCACTATTATTACAAATTGCGCTCGTCTCCAAGCACTACGTGGTAAATATATTTGTATGTTTTTTTAATCGTGATAATCATTTCGACCTCTTTGACATCTTTATTACTGTTTACCCTGGAGTGCCATGTCTAATTTTGTTGCATACACTGTTACACAACGTTGATATCAATGACAATGAAGACCAAATAATTCAATGCAAGGGGAGCAATTGGTTGAGGATGACATGTACCGTATTTTCTGCACTATAAGGCGCACCTAAAAGTCTTAATTTTTTTCAAAAGCTGACCATGCGCCTTATAATACAGTGCGCCTTATTTATGGATCAATATTAAATCGCAAAGTTTTCCAACTAACTTGCAGCCGCCGACTAGATTTTCCCCAGAAGGCCAAGTAGTCCGCGGTGTATGCTGGGATTTATTTACCGGCGTTTCATTGGCTAACCAATGTGTCAATCATCATTTGAATCGATCACTATTGGCTAAAGTTATTCGGAGGTCAAGGGGCGGATCCTTTTTATCATTTACAGGCTGGCATAGGCTAAAGGGGCAAAACAAAGCCTGCAATTGGCCGAAAAAGATGTGTCAATCATCAGTTGAATCGATCACTATTGGCTAAAGTTATTCGGAGGTCAAGGGACGGATCCTTTTTATCATTTACAGGCTGGCATTGGCTGAAGCGGCAAAACAAAGCCTGCAATTGGCCGAAAAAGATGAATGCGTATAGCACGTGGTTGACGGCATACAGAAAGCATTTTTTTACTATTCTGTATTTGTAAATATTTTATTCTCCTGGATTAACTAAACTCACGGATATAAAAGGACCATGGTTGCACATTATTATTAAACACAACGACTTCGGTGAGCTACTCTAGCTGTATATTTTCCCTGTATCTTGTTTCAGACTGAACTCGATGTTTCTGTGATAAGCGGTGCAGATAATGGATGGAATGGAGTGTCTATTTTAAAATTAAACTCAATTCCAAGTGTTTATTGTCGTATGCACAGTAAAGTTGCGAGCGAAAAAGAAAATAGAAACTAAGGAATGGTTGGCATTTCTTGAATCCCAAGACTTTAACCTTCCGAACGATATTTGGAACGATGCATTTGAGTGACATCGTACGGACACCGCATCCGCACGTGTTCTCGACACGTATTTGCGTCTTTGCAAGCTTTGGGAATGTTAAGGGGGTAATCAGTTGGACTGAACTATCAGACTGTTTTGTCGACGTTCCCATTGAAGCGCCTTATAATCCGGTGCGCCTTATGTATGTCAAATATAGGACCAAAAAATATTTTTTCGGGGTGCGCCCTATAACCCGGTGCGCCTTATAGTACGGAAAATACGGTATTTCGTGCGTAAAACAGAGAGTGCAATCAAATCTAACGCCTTTTCGGTCAAAAACTTGGCAGGCGTGCATTATTTTGCATTGATAATCAGGATTTTCTCGATAACGGAACTGTTAAAGGGACCGTGTGTAATATTTACTGCCTCCTACTGGTACAAAAACTTCAATCTGGTAATTGGGTTTCAAAAAGCAAATGAGCAAAAAATATTTTACATAGCTGATGTTATATTTTACCAGTTATTTTGTCGTTGTTGTTGTGCTCTGTATAGCCCTTTGAGTCTTTTTGTGATCAAGGGCTATCCAAATAAATAGGACTTGACTTGACTTAATGAACAGGTGTCAAACAGGTGGCCCGCGGGCCAGATCAAGCCCGCTAAGGGATTGAATCTGGCCCGCAAGACAACACTCTGAGAAGCACAAGAGAAAAACAAGCTGCAAATATGTCAACTTGATGTTGCCAAAGCCAGGTGCCTCTCACAAAGACACTGTACTTGTATTTATTTCTCTCTCTCTGTCTCTCTGTCTCCCTGTCTCTCTCTCTTTCTCTCTCTCTCTCTCTCTCTCTCTTTCTTCCACACATTTTCTCCCACTCTGTCTCTTTCACTCTCTGTGTCTCTCTTTTTCTCTTCCTTCGTTGCTCTTTGTCTCTTTCTCTCTCTGTGTCTTATTAACTTCTTTTGTTCTAACTTCATTTTTTACTTTTCTCTCTTTACTCTCTCTCGTCCTACCCTACGCGCTTTCATTTCTCTTTTCCTCTCCTTCTGTCTTTCTATTTCTCTTTGGATTTCTTTTTTCCTCTCCCTTTCTTTCCCCCTCTCCAACGACTTCTCTTTTTATCTCTTTTGTTTCTCACGCTCCCTCCCTCTCTCTCTTACTTTGTCCCGCCCTTTTTTCTTTTCCCTCCCTCTTTCTCTTATGTCTTTATCTCTCTTTCATCTATTAGTCCGGCCCCCGACGGAATGTTTGTTCTATTGTGTGGCCCCCGAGTTAAAACGAGTTTGACACCCCTGACATAATGTAAACCTGGGGGGACGAAAACGGGTAAAATAAAACCAATTGCGTGCCCACAGCTCAAAATCAGGGAAAAGATGATTATTTCCCTGGGACGTGATTGGCGTGTGACAGTGTGTGACGTATAAACCGAACCCGGAAATGAAAGCAACCAGAAAAACGAAATATTTTCTTTCCAATTTTGCTTTTTTTCGTATATTCGACAACAATTCTGACATTGCGGGAGTCGTAACAACCCGCAGCAAACGCTGTCATGTCCGGAACCAGTTTCCAGGATGAAACGCCGGCGAAATGCCAGGGGGGCTGAACCAAATCACCTGCAAAACAAACGAGGTCGATGTTTTTGTTTTCGCCTTCCATTGATTGGCATGTGTCACTCGTTCCCATAATTTCCGCGTGAAATTAATGCCGGCACGATGCTAGCTACTAGAACGGCCGACGATGAGTCGCCGGAGATGGAGGAGATGGACACAATAGAGCCCAAATGGTGTTGGTTCTACCTTGCGGAGTGCGGGGTGTGGCACATGTTTGAGGTACTGCTTAAAAACAATACACATGACCAATGTTCCCTGTAATTTTCCTTACGGGTCTGAGCGTTCACACAAAGTCGGTGAGCAACGTTGGAAACGACAGTGAGCAACAGCAATCCCAAGTGTGGCAACTAAGTCATTATCAAACATGTCCAAAACTGGGCATCAAGTTACATTTTGCCGAGTTTCCGGCAATGCAAAATGATTTTTCTCTTTTGAATGAATTGACTCGTGTACTATTGCAAAGGTTGTACAGCCTAAAAATGTCGTTTGTTCTTACAATTCTTTCACAAGATAGCCATTTCTTTTTATTTCCTGACATATTTTGTCGCATAATATTAACATTTTTGGGGGCTTATTGAGTCGGTTGTAAGATACAGAACTGTACTTAATCACGTTTTTTAGTGGAAGTACAATGTTGGCAACAAGATTCACTTGATAGAATCGGAAATTATTTGAAAGCAACACAAACTTTTTCTTCTTTTTTCCGTGTTTTTTTTCTACTTTTTTTAAAATTCCTTTAAAAAAATCTGTTTGTGTTTATTTTTTTCCGAGCTGTTACTTTTTTTTTCTCTATTTACTTTTTTTTTACATTTCTTTCTTTTCTTTTTTTCCAGGCTTTTTTCTAAATTTTTCCTTCTTTTTTTCTCTTCCTTTTGTTTCTTTTTTTCTTAGCTTTTCACTACTTTTTCATTTTGGTATTTTTTTCTTTTTTGTTCTATTCACCCCTCCCTTTAAGTCATTTCGTGCATAATTTTACATAATATTTGGTCATGTTGGGATTAAAGAAGCAAAAACAACCTGAACAGCCGATTAGGACCCGAAAGAGCCGGTTCCTTTTAGTGAGCCGAGCCGAAGAAGCCGGTTCTCGACAAACTCTACTAACTTTACTTTTCAACTTCGTTCGACATTGACTTCAAAATACCGCATTTAGGACACAACGTCAGGGAAACCCGTGTATTTTGAACTTCATGCACTGTAACTTTGACTTAAGTCGCTTCTTAGTTAGTAATTTTGAGCCCTCATTTTTGTGCGCTGGCTAGATTTTCTTGTGCGCTGAGAATGTGCAAGCAGTGCGTAATTAAGCACACGCGCATTTAGAGGGAACACTGCACATGACTTTCTTAGTTCCCCCGCTCCACTCTTTTGTTTTCAATTTTACTTCATTCATTTCAAAGTTTTACTGGAGTTTGGCATGATAGAGTGATTAGAAAAAGCATACAGTCATCAACACAGCCTTGAACATCATGAGCTGCTCCCTGCCCAGTCTGGAGAACATGTGCAGCACTTGTGCTCTTAGGCAGTGGGAAGGGAAATTTCTGGACTAGTCCTAGGTTTGAGAAGTGGTAAGATTAGTAGTGAAAACACCAGAGTCTAAATTAGTTTGAACAAAAGCCTGCAAGCATTAAACACAGTAAGAATGTAAGAGTTCTAAGTTTGGTTAATCTTTGTTTAAAGGGACAGTGTGTAATATTTAGTGCCTTCTAGTGGTTTCCTTCAGTAAAAAAAACATTGATTTGAATACAAAGCAAAAGTATGTGAGCTTTCATACCAATATTAATTTTTATGAGAATTTTGTATTCCTTTACACGCTACAATGTGCTCCAATGGTCAAATATTACACACTGGGGCTTTAAAAACCCTGTTTTATTTCTATTTCAGCATAATGACCGGTCTTCTACTCTAGTTTCGATTGATTAACCTATTATTAATCGCAAAATGTTTTTTAAGCACACTGATCGGATTTTAGAATCAACTTAAATCTATTTTTTTTGTCAGAAACTTACACGTACGTACATACACTTAAAGTACAACCGTGTACTTTTTCAGGAAAGTTTGTTCAGCCGAGTACCAATACACACAAACCGGGATTTATAAAGTAGTTTAGATTTTAGATACAATTATTCATTTTTTGTTGTGAATTCTGTTGTGTATATTTTAATTGTTTTGGTAGTTTATTTTGTCACAAAATGTTATTCATAGGCGGCTTAGTTGCCTAAGCTTTTCACGTAATTGGTTGATCAGTGATGAAAAAATCGGCTACTACACCTATCAACCAATAGGTGTAAAGCTTAGCCTGTTTGACCCGCCCACTCACTTAAATAGTGTTTTGTTGTGATAATATGCATGCCAAAATACACAAGAAATTAAATACCTACCTAAATAAATTACAATATGCATAAATATAGGAATGCATTTTATTTATGTCGTTATTATTTGTTAATTAATTTGGTTGCATCCCTTAACCCAGCGGAGTGTCACAACTGCGTAGCTCACCTTTGTAGCATTTTCATTTGACATGTCTTTCCAGGTTGTTCCAGTACCTTCAGCTTTTTCAGAACGTTCGTATCCTGTTAGCTTTTTGTCGTCAGCATGTTTTGTCTGGCAGTGCTTCTTGAGATTATATTCAAACAAACCTGACTTGACTTGAAAACAACTGCAGTCTCATGGAAAATTAGATGCAATTGTTTCGGCTTTTGGAGAAGAAATACTTCAGTTTCCATTGTCCTGGAAGCGGCGACCCTCACAGTCAACTTTCCTTTTTTTATTTACAGTTGCCGAGTCAGAAATGGGGTGGGCTAATATTTTCACAGAAAGCCAAGGGCAAGCTGGCCAAGAGGCTACTGTCATCATCTAGTCAAATGTTTATTTTTTGTTTCCATCAATCCATTATCTGCGCCGCTTATCCCCAGTAGGGTCGTGGGGGTGCTGGAGCCCATCCCAGCTATCTTGGGGAAGTGGGCAGGGACACCATGAACTGGTTGTCAGCCAGTCACATTATTTTATTATTATTTACTTATTTTGTCCAAATGTATTTTATAGTTCAACATAACTGGCAGGACACATATAATTAATTTCATGACAGAGGCCGCGGGCGAGTAAAAATGTGATCACTGGCTATAACTGGCCCCTGGGCCGGACTTTGGACAAACCTGCCTTAATCACTAAGGTTGTAGGGGCACCATTTCCTGTGGTGTGTCTTGGGCAAGTGCAACCTGGTGGTGCCCACATGGCAGGATTAAAAAAAGTAGAGGTGTGAATGATCATTCATCTATCCATTATATGCACCGCTTATCCTCAGTAGGGTCGCGGGGTTGCTGGAGCCCATACCAGCTATCTTGGGGTAGTGGGCTGGGGACACCCTGAACTGGTGGCCAGCCAGTTGCAGGCCACACAGAGACAACCATTCACCCATCCACACCTAGGGACAATTTGGACCGGCCAATCAACCTGACATGCATGTTTTTGGAAATCGGAGTGCCCGGAGGAAACCCACGGAGGCACGGGGAGAACATGCAAACTCCCCAAGGAGTGTGCCGCACATGCACTAACCAATTTTCATATTCTGTTTTTGTTTTTGATGAAGTGACACGTCACATGCAACTGAGTCAACACTCACCCCGACATGTACCAAAGAATTTCTTCCTTGTTTGTGTTTGTGACATTCTACTTCCTCTCATGTGATCCGCAAAATCGGAATGTAAGACTAATGTGCCATTATATCACGGCAGATCGACCCAAGCGCAGCGTGTTCCGTGACCAGCGCTCAAATTGAGCAGTGCTACAACCGGGACCAGCGGGGCCTCATGGAGTTCTACACTGCCAAATACACTTACCGGCTGGACTTCTCAAGTTCGTATAGCGTTTTGATCTTTTTTTTTCAGTTGAAGGATTTCAGCTTGCCCATTTCAGTGACCTCTGTTCACCAAAAGAGGACGCCAAAGATCTGCTCTATAAAATAACAGTCTCAGAATTTTGAAGGAGCTACACATTTAACCATTTATTCGCAGGTCATTGTTTTGAACAGGGTTGGGTAGGGTTACTTTAACTGGATTACTTTCAATTACTTTTGGATTACTCCAATGCTGAATATGCGAATAAAAGACAAAATAAACTAAATATGAATAAAATGACTACATTTTGTGCAGGCTTGGGGAGTAACGGAATACATGGAAGGGCAAAAATGATGTTGGCAAGCTGCTTGGATTTATTTTTATTTTGTTTCTGTGGCATTTTATGTTAGTTTTGCCGGAGGTCAAAGAGATCAAAGCCAGGAGAGAACATGCAAACTCCACACAGGAAGTTTTGCTCTCATGACCTCAGAACTGTGCTGTACAATCCTTGTGAGGATAAGCAGTTGTACAATGGATACATTTTAACATTTAAAAGTGTATTTAAAACCTCTCATACCCCCTGGAGTGCCTTCAACACATACATACCTGCCATCCTTTCAAGATTAAAAATATTTTATGACACTCTGTTTTAACGTGCAAAACACGGTCTCCAGAATATTAAAAAAAGAAAAGGTATCTATATTCATTAACGTTAAAGATATTTTTGTAATGTTTTACCTACAAAAATCATAATTTTCCATTATCAAACATTTTTTAATAGCACCAACGAACCACTATGGGGCACCAAAGAGCCACGAGATTTCAACCCCTGGGTTTAACAATGGATGAATGAATGATTTTAATATGAATGCTTCTTTTATTTAAAACCAGGGTTGGGTAGGGGGACTTTAACTGGATTACTTTCAATTACTTTTGGATGACTCCAATACCAAATATGCTAATAGAAGACAAAATAAACTAAATATGAATAAAATGATGACTCACAACACGTGGTAAGCTTTCTCTCCTAGCTTTTGATCTCTTTAAAAAACTAACATAAAATGCGACCAGGGTTGGGTAGGGTTACTTCAACTGGATTACTTTCAATTACTTTTGAATGACTCCAATACCAAATATGTTAATAAAAGACAAAAGAAACTAAATATGAATAAAATGATGACTCACAACACGCGATAAGCTTTCTCTCCTGGCTTTGATCTCCGGCAAAACGAACATAAAATGCGACCAGGGTTGGGTAGGGTTACTTCAACTAGATTACTTTCAATTACTTTTGAATGACTCCAATACCAAATATGTTAATAAAAGACAAAAGAAACTAAATATGAATAAAATGATGACTCACAACACGTGGTAAGCTTTCTCTCCTGGCTTTGATCTCTTTGATCTCCGGCAAAACAAACATAAAATGCGACAGAAACAAAATGAAAATAAATCCAAACAGCTTGCCAACATCAGTTTTGCCGTTCCATGTATTCTGTTACTCCCCGAGCCTGCACAAAATGTAGTCATTTTATTCATATTTAGATTATTTTGTCTTTTATTAGCATATTTGGTATTGGAGTAATCCAAAAGTAATTGAAAGTAATCAAGCTAAAGTAACCCTACCCAACCCTGGTTTTGAAGGTCAAAAACCCACACCAATATTGATAAAAACCCAACTAAATGTATTCAAACTAAAACGAAACATCAAAAATGTCAACAAAATGGAAAGAGGTTGGTTTTGTTTGGAAAAAGTGGTGGGTATATTGCGGAAAGTGAAAACAAAAGAAATGAGCAGAGAGTTTCAAGTTTCCTTTATTTGAAAGTCAAGTCAAGTCACATTTATTTATATAGCCCTTAATCACAAAACTGGACTGCACAGGATTACAATGACACTATTACCTGATCTGAAACCAACATGTGGGCAAGGAAAAACTCAAAACCTCAGCGTGAGGAAAAAAGAAACCTTGAGAAGGGGCTTCACAAGTGGTAATAACAATAACATACATTATATACACAATATTATTAAACACCACAATTGCAGAGGTTCCAGGTGGTCACATACCTCACCTCTGATTTAAAAGTCTGGAAGTTTATGTTCAAAAAGGACCCAGTTCGACTCTTCCTTTAGTTAGGTGGGTAAACAATTCCAGGCTTTAGTGCTATGTACAGTAAAAGCTGATTGTCCAAAAGTTGTTTTCCACCTCAGGACTTGACAATTCCTGCTCTGAGCTCCTCTGGTTCTGGAGTCCACAGCCTTAAAAGGAACTATGCTCTCACTAAAAAGCTGAGGGGCCAGTTGATGGTCACATTTCATGAAGTTCTCAAAAGATTACATTTTGGACAATTCATCACATCCACTACACAGCAATATCTCCAAACAGAAAAGCAGCTTCAGCGACAGACTGCTGTCACAGTCTTGTACCATGGACAGACTGAGGAGATCTTTTCTTCCTCATGCCATGAGGCTTTTTAACTCCATCCGGCGGAGTAAAGGCCCACTTTAAAGTGTGAATTTCCCTGCGGGGATGAATAAAGTATCTATCTATCTATCTATCTATCTATCTATCTATCTATCTATCTATCTATCTATCTATCTATCTATCTATCTATCTATCTATCTATCTATCTATCTATCTATCTATCTATCTATCTATCTATCTATCTATCTATTTTTAAGTTCTCCAAACTAACACAATGATGTGACCTCAAGGAGTTCTTATTTAGAATTGTAACAGCTCCATTGTAAAACATCTGTGGTGGCTTTATTGTGGTGACTGTGGCCTCTAACCAGGAGCAGATGCAGTAGTTGATATGTGAGAAGATCATGCAGCGTGGAAAGGAAGGTAATCTCAGATCAGTTGAAATGTATACACGTTTGCTTTGGCAACTTTACCATTTTTTTTAACATAGCTGTCAAATCTGAGTTGAGGATCAAGTAAAAATCCCAGGTATCTGATTTCTGGGACCTTTTGACCATTTATTTGTAGATAGAATTTTTTGGTTATAGACATGTAAGCTAGAGCTCTTGTTGGTGATAGGAATGAGTGGAGAGATGTTGTAAAAGGATAGTGGGATGTTTGGATGCGTTCTAAGGGATGGGCAAGGCTACAGTATGATGCGGCAGGGGTAAACCAATGAAAGCTGTCGGGCCCTGCTGTTGAACAGAAGAGTGTGTTGTGTCACCCTGAACCGAGTGACGAAAGCATGACCAACTGGGGTACCGAGGTGCTTATCTTGTTTGGGTGTTTGGGCATTTGGGTTGGACATGGCCCAAAACATTTTTGTGTGCGTGTTTTTGTGTATGTGTTTGTCTTGCTTTTTGGTCACCTCTCCTGAGGGATATGACCAAGGTAGATAGATAGATGGACTTGTTTTTAGAGGCAAAACAAACAGACATGGATGGTCTTTTTAACACATAGAAACCGACCTGCCTTTTGAAACCACTCTGTCACAATTTGTAGATGTTCAGATACTGCACACACGGTCTTCCCTCTCACACAAATCGCTGCATCATCTGCAAACATCTGAAAACTTGCATTTGGACATGAATCTGGAAGATCATTTTCCATGGCGTGTTTGAAGCACCTGACCCCAGCACCAATCAGGCAGATATGCTTTTAGTTAGTTTTGTACGAGTACCTTGACTGAGAAACTTGATTCGGTCGTTCGGAATCAGCTGGAGCTCTCGTTTTGGAGAGAGAAGGACGTAGTGGTTTTGGAAGTGTAGGATGAGGACTCATCTTTGAGACTGTTTTCAGTGCGCGTGGCATGAGCGTTTTTGAGATGTTTTCAGTTGCAGTCCTGGTTTCCCGTTTCTCGCCGTCTCCTTTCGTTGCGACCCCCGAAAACGTGTCGTTCCAACCTGAAACCTGATTCCTCTCAAGGCAATGACTTGAAGCATCTCATGTAAATGCCAAAATAGGTCCAATTTCATCAAACACACCATAATGAAATACTCAGCATGAGTTTTGAAATTAGACTCCCGGCAATGTAGGCAGACAAATCACCAATCTTTTAATTCCAAGCTTTGGGGATTAGAATATTTATTTTAAAACTATCTAGGTGTGTCATTTTCCCAACAAGAACCGGGACTTCATTGTTCAGATGCGCACTTGTTACATAGCAGTAGGCCAGACCTGCAGCACCGCTATTGATTTCTCTCCCGACACCCCCTCAGTTCCTTCCCCCTGGTAATCCAATTTCTTTGCACTCTTCTGACTTTCTTCAGTCAGATTTAATCGCCGAATTTATTTTCAAAGTAACGAGCCGCTAAAAGCTAGCTGTCGCCATGTTTTGCAGTTTGTGTGGGTAGCCAAATTGCTGAGAGCAAGCGCCCCGTTGTTTGATTTAAAGCATGCACAGTCGTACACACAGTCACGCCCACCCCGTGATATCATTTGCTGTGTGCTGTGTGCTGCAGAACACAATGCACAATTTGTTGATATCAATGACAATAAAACGATTCCATTCAAAATCCACCAAGCAGCGAAGGGTCTTTATACTCAAATAGTCTTAGAGAATGGTCTCTTCTGGACGAACGGCCTGTCTTTCTAAGTTGTTTTCTTTTTGACACAGTGTCTATTGCTTGAAAGGGAAGGGTTGTACTTGTAGCATGGGCATCACCCTACCCTACAAGTGTCCGGATGGCGTTATTCGGCTCACGTGCGTTTGTTTTTTTGCCAGTTATGCGGCAGGTCAACCTCACAACAGGGAAGCAGCGGCCCATCAAGCGCTCCCTCCACTCAGCGACTGGCTTCAGGTGAAAGTTAGCTCTTGACTTTATGTAAGATAGAGGTAAGATCCAGCCCAACCTAGGTCTGCGGTTGTTAAAGCCTGATTCAGTTAAACCCGACCAATTAACTTGATTTGAAGGACTGAGCCTTAAGCTAACCCAAAATTTAATCTTTTATTCGTGAGGACTCTGGAGGAGCAGACGTGATTTAGGATAACAAACTCAAGCCTGTCTTATGTAATATAATTTAAGTTAAACACGACTGTATAAACATCTATTCATTTTTTATTTCTGGGTCAGCAGCCGTTACATTAAACTGACTATTTTCCACCATTTACGGAAAACCTAAAGGCCGTCCGTCATTTTGACGGGTAAAGAATTGGGCCATAAACGCCACAGCACTATGTTCTTAAAAATCTAGCGTGGCACTTTAAGAGAAAGCGCGTGCAATGTACTGTTGTCAATGGCCAAAGCTAAGAAAGTTTCCTTCTAATGTTTTTTCAATAAATGTTTTCTTTTTAGTATGGTTGGTTGGATCCCTTAACCACTATGGTTGTAGGGGCACGATTTCCTGTGGTGTGTTTTGGGCAAATAAAGCCTGTTGGCATCAATCCCTCTCCGGGCCAGCTAGTTTTTAAAAAGTCAGCTAGAGAGAAACCCTTCCCAACCCAAACGTAATGATTGACAATTTAGCTCCGACCCGGGCCGAAATTCGTGTCAGGCGCTAACTCTGGTTTAGGCTTAAGATCTTACCTCTGATGTAAGAAGGTCATTCAGTCTGGATTTTGACTTTCACCTTACCTTAAGGTTTATTTGTGACAACCTGGCTTTGCCCGTACCGTGTCACTGGGAGAGGATCAACACGGACGAGCCCTATCAGGTACCAATAAAGTGATATTGCTTCAAAACTTAATAAAGAGCTGATGTGTATTATTCAGCGCCACCTAGCGGTACAAAAACTGTATTCATTAAAAAAATATACAGTATATGTATATATATTGATTTAGATCATTAAGAAAAAATAAATAATCATCCGGTATATCACAAAAGTGAGTACACCCCTCTCATATCTGCAGATATTTGAATTATAATGTTTAATAGAACAACACTGAAGCAACAACGATTTGACACAATGGACCGAAGGCTTTGTAAAGCTTATATAGTAGTATACATTTATTTCCCCTAAAAAAACTCAGAACATATCCATCACTCCATCATACTCTTACTAGCTCTCAGGTATGAACATGGAGCAGGTGTGTTAAATTTCTACACACTGTCATAATGTTAACTGAAACTCCCATTATGGCACACCATGGCAAGGACCTCTCTGGTACCTTTTAAAAAAAATAATCGCTGCACTACCTAGGCTTCCCAAGGCTGAAAGAGGACTACCAACACCCAGAAGTTAAGCTGGAGTACTGTAAAGTTCCTCCAGCATTTTAAGAAAAATCCGGATGCACTCACAAGGCTTGTGTTGAATGAACTTGCACAGTGTCACATCCAAAACTCCAATAAATGCAAGCAATCTCTTAGTTTAGTGCCCCATACTGGCCAAGTCATGTCATGTTTATTTGTGTAGGTAAAGAAAAGTAAACAAAGTAGTAAATTTAGTTCACATAAAGCAGGGGTGTCAAAGCCATTTTTCCAGAGGCCAGACTAGTAGATTTGTGAGAGAAAGAGAAATTAATATATATATATATATATATATATATATATATATATATATATATATATATATATATATATAATCTTCCATTTATTCTAGAGAGAAAGAGAATGGGAGAAAGCAAGAAAAGCCAAGTCAAGTAATTTTTATTTGTATAGCCCTTAATCACAAAGAGTCTCAAAGGGCTGCACAGGTTATTGCACAGACTATTATTTCAGACTATTAATACACCATCACCTGATCTGAAACTAACATGAGGGCAAGGAAAAACTCAAAAACTTCAACTTGAGGAAAATGAAGATACCTTGAGAAGGGACCGCACATGTGGTAATCCCCCTTTCAGGATGACCCCAAAAAAGAGCAAACAAAAAGCAATAGACAGAAATAGAAAAATAAAGCAAGAGCTGTTTTTTTAAGTTTTTCCTTGCCCTCTTGTAGATTTTAGATCAGGTTATGATGTAATGGTATACTTTAGTCTGTACAGCCTTTTGAGACTGTGATTAAGAGCTAGACAAATTAACATGACTTAAGAAAGACATAAAAAAAAATAGAGAGAGAGAGAGTTAGTGAGAGAGAAAGAGGGAAATGGTAGGAAAAAGAGAAAGAATGAGAAAAAGAAAGAAATGCATCTCCAGTTGCTTGTTAGTGTGGCCTGTCTTTGGCGACAACAGGTGGACATTATTCAAACCGCAGCTCGTTCTTCTCTTGTGCTTCTCTCGGTAGCGTCTCTTGGGCCTAGCAGTTGGCGGGCCTGGCGTGACCTGCGGGCTGTAGTCTTAAACCCCCCTGGCAAAAAGCATAAAATTGTGATTCACAAATGATCTATTTGTAAATGAAAGAAAATATCTATTTAAATGACAAAGAGGCTACTATTTCCAAACACATTGAACTCTCGGGCCAAGGAACCATTCTTCTTATCTGTTGTGAAGTCTCTGTTTTGTGTTTCCCGCAGCTGGTCCAGTTGGGCCGAGACACTTACGAGTACAAAGAAGTGGCGCGACTGTACGAAAGGACCATGTACCGACTCATTAAATCCATCCAGAGGATCCAGAACTTGGACTTGTGGGAATTCTTCTGCAGGTTGGTGGATTCCCAGGGGGAATTCTGCCGCCAAAGTGGCCTGTCACGCTTTTGTTTCCGTGGTCTTGTGTATAGCGTGGCGATAAATTACTCGCCCGGCGCGCCAGAAGAATTTAGTCCGCTTGTTACTACGCTGTGTGTTTGTATCAACAGACGGAAAGCAGGGATATTAAGTGCATCCGGGAATTTCTTACAAATGTCTCACACAGTGGAACCTCGGTTTTCGATCGCCTCTCAATTCGAACGAATCGGTGTCCGACCAAAAATTTTGAGAAATTCTTGCTTCGCTGTTCGGGCACAAAATCGGAGTTCGAACGCCGGTAATGCGCGAGTGCGTACGCTAGGGTGCGATGCTGAGCGGCGTACGGGTGTTTTAGCCCCTAATTATGCCTCCGAAGAAAGTCAGTGCAAGCAACAAAGTTGCTACAGGTGAAAAAAGAAAAGTAGTGCGTACAACTATTGCATTTAAGAAAGAAATAATAGCCAAATATAAAGGAGGTGTGCAAGCGCCTTCTGCTGACCACCTCAAAGGTAAGCAATCCTATTCATAAGATTACGTTAACGCGAACGTACGATTAGCCTAGGTTAGCTTGAAGTTTACGTTAAACATTCAGGGGGTTGGAACGGAGCCCCCTTTCCAATGAACCGCTCACCACTTGTTGTGGAGACCCGGGTGCTAAATGACTTGTAAACGACCTGATTTTTTTATTTTTACACGTTCATGTTAGCGTAATCTTTCGTATGGAAGATTACGAAAACGCGGACGTACGATTAGCCCGGGTTAGCTTTATGTTTACGTTAAACATTCAAGGTAAACATTCAGGGTGTCGGAACGGATTAAAACGATTTACATTATTTTTAATGGGAAAAATGATTTCGGTGATCGAACAAATCGGTTTTCCAACAGGGTTCTGGAACGGATTATGGTCGAGAACCGAGGTTCCACTGTATATTGTAGTCAAGCAGTAAGGAAATATATAGATATTTTTTTATTTTGTTACAATCGCAAACAGATTGTAGTATAATGAAAATGGAGAAAACTATAGTGTATTTTACAGAATAATACCATGTATTTTGGAGGAAATAATGACAGTCTGGAAGATTCTATTCAAGGCTCCCACGGTCTTAAGAGACATTGAATCCATTATACTGCAAATAAGCCCTTAATTGGCACTAAAATGTACTAAATCAAACTTCGGAAAAGTCTTATATAGACACATTTAGAAGATATGCATATTTTTTCAATTAAGTCATTTTTCATGCACCATGATAAAAATGATTCATGAATGTAGCAGAACGGTTCTATGGTATTAGTAGTATATCTGCCAGTTTTGACTAAGGATCTATGATGTACTGTAAAAATTCTTTTTATTTATTGCTTTCCATGTCCAAAACATTGGAGAGTGATATGTTTATCAGATGGAAGGTTTTTAACTGGAACAAAATCCGATTTATTTGTTTACAATGACTCTAATTCATGTAGTGTTTTTTTTTTTGTTTTTTTTTTGTTTTTTTGTCGACTTGGTCAAGTCATGTTTATTTGTTTAGCCCTCAATCACAAGGAGTCTCAAAGGGCTGCAACGACCACAGACTATCATTACACAATTCCCTGATCTAAAACCTACATGAGGGCAAGGAAAAACTCAAAAACCTCAGGATAAGTCAAGTCATGTTTATTTGTGACACCCTTAATCACAAGGAGTCTCAAAGGGCTGCACAGACCAGAGATTATTGCAAACTACAGAGTATTATGATTCCATCCCCTGATCTAGAACCTACATGAGGGCAAGGAAAAACTCAAAAACCTCAGCATGGGGAAAATGAAGACGCCTTGAGAAAGGACTGCACATGAGGTAATCCCCCTTCCAGGATGATCAGGCCGCAATGGATGTCGCAAAAACAAATAATAAACAGATATTGTCAACATGAAATATAGGTTATTCATATGCTATTGAGTAGAAGTGTGCTATAAGCCTAGATTTAAACAGTTCCACTGAAGTTGCAGATCGGATCCCAGGGAGAAGAGCATTCCACTGCACCGGGGCCCGAATGGAAACCGCTCTCGAACTTGCGGATTTCTTCTTGGCTCTTGGGATATCTAGTATACCAGCATTTTCAGAGCAAAGGCTCCGGACGCGAAGTTAGGGAAAAATTAAATCTGAAAGAAATGAGGGAGCAAGTCCTTGCATGATTTTGTATACTACCAACAGAACCTTAAAATCACATCTTAAGCTAACAGGGAGCCAGTGAAAGTTAGCTAAAATCGGGGTCATGTGATCAAACTTTCTTGTCTCAGTTAAAAGCCTCGCTGCAGCATTTTGTACCAGCTGAAGGCTCCTTATTTTGGACTTGGGGAGACCGGAGAGTAGTGCATTACAGTCATCGAGACTGGTGGTAACAAGCGCATGAATTATAATCTCCACATCCGACTGAGACAGCATAGGGCTAATTCAATCCATTAATTCCTTTCAAATTTAAAATACTGTTCACTATATTTTCTCTTTAAAAAAATGAGCGTTGCTAAATCTTTTCGAAGAGTAGTCTCCCTTTTTTTCATTGACAATATGTCGGGGCACACAACCCATATAAAATATCCAAAAATTTAACCATCAGCTGCAGTTTTACTTCTAAATATGAGTACATTAACTTAAAATGCTATGTGTAACTATTTCGTCTATTTACTGTCTTTGCCTCTAGTCTGTTTGTTTCCTTTTGGGGGGTTTTTACCTCCACGAATTCTTTGTCCTTCGTCTCGGTCCAACTTTTGTTCAAGGTCCAGTAAAAATTGCAATTTGCCTTTCAAAACTAGACACCTGAATGTACAATGCAAATAGTGATCTGCTGCCACCTACTGATACAGAGAAATTTACAGGCACTATGCTGATTAAAGGAAAACAACTAGGCACGCTATCAAACAAATATCAATAAAGAGTTAGTTTTCACCGATTATATTAACACACCAGAAAGATTTCACGACATGCTGGCTGTGAAACACTTATCTCATAAGGACTGTGGGTATCATTTAGAGCTTCTCAGTGGTAAAACAAACAAACAAAAAAACAAAACAAAAACTAAATGATTTAAAACTGAAATGTTGACTTGAATTATTAACAAAAATATATGAAAATCATATAAACATGCATTTATGCTCATAGGTCGAGAAATTTGTATTTTTTTGCATGACATTAGGCTCACTTTTAAGGGAGCTCCTACAGGTACCCGAAAAAAAAAACCTCGTAAAAAGCTGGACAAAATGTGTTCCGGTCCGGAGCCTTCGCTCTGAAAATGCTGGTCTACTAGTAATGCCAAGAGCCAAGAAGAAATCCGCAGGTTCGAAAGCTTTCTCCATTCGGGCCCTGGTGCTGTGGAATGGCCTTCCCCCTGAGATTGTTTAAATCCAAGCTTAATACACACTTCTATTCTAGCATATGAATACCTATATTTTTTGTTGACAATATCTGTTTATCTGTGTATTATTTGCCCTCACGTAGGTTTTAGATCGGGTGATGGTGTAATAATAGTCTGCTTTTTGCAATAGTATGTGCAGCCATTTGAGACTCTTTGTGAATAAGGGCTATACAAATGAACATGACTTGACCAGATGAGTGAAGCAAGAGTGCTGAACAATTAAATCACCCTTTAATTAATGATCTGCATTTATAAGGTAGTGATGTAATAATAGTAGAGCTACAACGTTTTATGGTAACTCATTACAATACTCGTTACGGAGAAAAGTACTGCAAATTACGACCTATAAAGTGCACCCGACTATAAGCCGCATCCATCACTTTTTGAGTGATCTAGCATTTTTGTACTAATTAAGCCGCACCCATGAATAAGCCGCGGGCACCCGCAGTAAATTTGTGACATAGTCAAATATTTAATCTGGGCTACACTGTAATTTTCACAATTGTGACTTCATAGGGGGGGAAGGATTTTTAAGGCTTATTGTTCTATCTTCGTTATTCATTATCCATTATCCGTTATCGGTCAGTTCATAGTACGCTACAAACTTCATAGATTGTATAGAAAGTCGGAACCACTGTTGGCACCACAAACAGCAAATGATACCCGTAATTAAGGTATGATGCAGACTTCTAAAATCGGGGTCCCGTTAAAAGTAATCCAAGGAAACAAAATGTATATTTCCAAAGTTAAGGGTGGGAAAAATATATATCCACTATTGTCCGCTGCGACAACAGACAGATCTACCGGTAACTCAGCTTTACCCCAATTCCCATCAGCCCGCGTTTGCTCCGCCCCTTCTTTTTGATTCGTCCGTAGAACACATAACAGAATAAATCTCTTAAATAAATACATTACAAAAATATACAGTTACAAATACATATTATACATGGTTACACATATTTACAAAGAAAGACGGTACACCGAGAGAGTTTTCAAAGCTTTAATAAAAATAATAATATAACTTTCATCCCAAACCGTGCCTTTGAAAGGTACCAACACGCTAGTAGGATCACGCTCGCAATGTATCAAACAAACCTGTGAAAATAAAAGGCACCTGTAAAGGTGAAATTCACGGTAAATTGTCTTGAACTTCCTTCTTACAACTATCGCCATCAAGGGCATCTTCCTCAGTATCCTCAATATTGGAACTTACCTTGACTTTACAGAAAATATTTGCTAAAATTTAGAGATTGCAGTCTTTCTTGGCACATATATTCAACTGGCCTTAATCTTACCTTTTATATTCCTGCGCCGCTGGTGGCCCGTTAGGGAAATTCCATCCTTCACTGTATAAGCCGCAGGGCTGAACATTTGGGAAAAAAGTAGCGTCTTATAGTCCGGAATTTACGGTAATTGCATTCCAGGAACACGTTAGTTTATTTAGACGTTTATTATACATACGGCAGATTGATCTGTTCAACATCTGTTCTGGTTTTGGCCCAATGAAATGTCCTTGTGTGTATATTCCTTTTCTGCAGAAAGAAAACACAGCTGCGAAAAGTGAAGCGCACCCTGGACATCGAAGAGCGCATGCTTTTCCACGGCACCGGGCACAGCAACATCGAGGCCATATGCATGTTTAACTTTGACTGGAGACTCACGGGAAGCAACGGCGACGTCTTCGGCAAAGGTACCGTCGATTCCGAACTCCAGGACATGATTAAAAGCCGCTGGCCTAAATTGAAGGTAGAACACTCGGTGCACCAAATTTTAAGTGACAGGCTTAAGCCCCCCGCACACAGCGTCAACTTGTCTTTGGCCGGAGTTTCCTTTTATCCTCGAGGGAGCGAATAGTCTGTTGAAGAGATCGGAATTCCGATTATTTTCGACTCGGCTCACTCAAAAGAGTCAACGCTTTCGACCCCTGAACGTCTTTTCGGGTTGTTTTGTTGTTTAATACATATATAACTATTCATTTTGTATTATTATGATAACAGCGTTAGCCATGCGATCTGCTTGTCGGGGGCATTAAGGATTCAGTGTATTACGCAAAGACACGTCGACCTTTAACTCTGGGGAGCCGGGAATTGAACTTGCAACTTCTCGGTCCTGGGATGAGCCCCCCTTATCTCTTGAGCTAATGCCGCTCCGTCGAGTTTTGTTTTACGAACGTTTTTATCGCACTCCTGCGTATATGTCAATGCCGATTTGATTAACATTAACTCCTACGCTAGTTGAGTAAAATTGACAGTTGCGGACAGGGTTGGGTAGGGTTACTTTAACTTGATTACTTTTGGATTACTCCAATTCCAAATATGCTAATAACAGACAAAAGAAACTAAATATGAATAAAATTACTAAATTTTGTGAAGTTGGGGAGTAACGGAACACATGGAACGGCAAAAATGATGTTGGCAAGCTGGATTTATTTTCATTTTGTTTCTGTCGCATTTTATGTTCGTTTTGTCAGAGATCAGAGAGATCAAAGCCAGGAGAGAAAGCTTACCACGTGTTCTGAGTCATCATTTTATTCATATTTAGTTTCTTTTGTCTTTTATTAGCATATTTGGTATCGGAGTAATCCAAAAGTAATTTAAAGTGATCCAGTTAAAGTAACCCCACCCAACCCTGGTTGCGGACATAGTCTGCAAACAAGTGTCTTCATCGCAGCATGATGTGTTACTTTTCTGTATTAGACATTTCCCCGCTGATTCTGCCAAGCCTGTTGTTTTGTTAGACAGTGGATAGGGACATCCAATTAAGCACTTCACAAGATGACAACGCATTTGGGTAAAGGGAGTCAGTTACTCCCTCCATTTACCCGCACTACATTGGATTGCTTCACTTTGATATTCAAAGCACTGGGCAGAAATCCCAATCTGAGGGCCTTCACAAGGCTTTGTCCCCTGGTCAAAATGTAGAAAAAAGGAGCAGCTTGTCGTCAGGAATTCAAATTCACCCGGTTATTTATGGCGCATGTGTCTTTACTCTACCTTCAGGTAGCTACTTTGCTCGGGATGCCAAATACTCCAGTAAGTTTTGCTACAACACGGGCAAGCACAACAGCAACCTACAGAGACACGGCTTGGCGCCACCCGTTTTTGCAAGCGAGCTGCCGTACAAAAGCATGTTCCTGGCCCGAGTCCTAGTGGGCGAGTACACGTTAGGCCACCCGCTTTATTGTCGCCCGCCCTCCAAGGACACCAGCCTCACCAATTTCTTCGACAGCTGCGTGGACGACATGGCTAACCCCAAAATCTACGTCATCTTCGACAGCAACCAGGTCTACCCGGAGTACTTGATCGAGTTCTACTAAGATTCTGCGCCTTTAATTCCCAGAGATGGACACTTCAAATGATGCCTAAGCGGTCCCGGGCCTATTTAGAGCATGAATAATCTCAAGTGCCTTTGTTGAGGTCGACGACAGCTCTAGAAGGACCTCTTTTTGCACTGTGCGCACATGGGACATACAGTGCCTTGCAAAAGTATTGCCCACCTTCAAGAACTTTTTGTCATATTGCCATATTTCAGGCTTCAATCTCATTTTGAGTTTTCTATCAACATTAGGTGAAACATGATTGTGAAAAGAAACCAGATGTATTTAACATTTTATGTTGTGCGATCAAATAAAAAAAGAAGGCGTTGCAAAAAATATAGGCCCCATTTAAGTTAATTCATTGTCAACCTCCTTTTGCTGTGATCACAGCCAGTCTTTTGGGGTGTTTCTCCAAAGGTATTGCACATCTTAAAACTGAAATATGTGTCTATTCTTCCTGTAAAGTAGGCTTAAAAGTATTTACTCAAGGTGTGTATTTCTAATCAGTTTGATGTTCCTTTTGGCCGTCTCCGAGTCTTCCTGTCTTTGTTTGAAGGTGGGGGGATGGTGTTGTGTCTTTTGTCTTTGTCTCAACATACCAGTACTTTTCCATGTCTTGTGCTCTCAATAAAACACAAAGGCAGGCTGGGGAAAAGCCAGAAGGAGCGTGGCCAGTGAGACGGGGCGAGTAAATAATCCGTTGATCTCGCGCTTCTTCTCCATCTGCAGTTGTTAAAAAACAAAACAAGTCTTTGCCTGAATTTCCTTCTAGAGTTAGCTAATTTTCAGAGCTCTCCCACACATCAGTGGACTCTTTAGACCCAACACTTCCTTACAATACAGCTCAAATTCCTTAGGGTTTGATGGTGATCGTTTTTGCCCAGCATTTTCTTCAGATCTTTCCACAAATGCCCTATAGGATTGAGTTCTGGACTTTGGCTTAGCCATTCTAACACCATACTAATTTAAACCATTCTGTTGAAGATTTTGTTTTATGATAAGGGTCGTTGTCCTGTTGGAAGGTGAACCTGAACTCCATTCTCTGGTCTCCTGCCCTAATCACACTGTGTTTGACTCCATCCATTTTCCTTACATCTCTATCTTCCCAGTCCCTACTGGAGAAAAGCAACCCAGAGCCTGATGCTGCCACCACCATGTTTGACATTCGGGATGGTGTTTCCAGGGTTATATGCAGTGCTACTCTTAGGCCAAACGTAACGCTTTGCATTCAGCCCAGAGAGTTAATTGTTGGTATCATCTGACCACAGAACCTCAATGCACACGTTATTTGTCTCTCCCATGTGGCTTCTTGAAAACTCTAAACTGCCCTTTTTGTGGTATCATTATAATGCTGTTTGTTTAGATGCATTTCAACTGAGACCTAATGATGTTCAGGTGCACTCTTTTTGTCATTGTTAGTGATTTAGGTCAACATTGGATCATTCGGAAGTAATCTGGGGATCTTCTGGAGTTAGTCGGCTGAGCTGAGAGAACAGGGGGCCAATATTTTTGCAACCCATATAGTTTTCCCATTGTTAATACAAAATGTTCAAATAATTGTGTTTCACTTCACGATTGTGCCTCACATGTTATCGCTTCTTGGAAAATACATTCAGTTTTTTAGCTTTAAGTTTGAAGCCTGAAATGTGACAATATGAGAACATTTTGAGGGATGGGAAATATTTTTGTTATGTACTGTACGTTCAAAAGTTTGGGGTTGCTTGGAAACATCCAGTTTTTTTTTTCCAATGAAGCAACTTTCAACAAATTAGAATAATCCCCAGACACCACAAACGTGATAAACGATTATTTTAGTGGCAAAGGTCTGCTTTATAATGCTATATCTACATAGGTGTATTGAGGCCCATTCCTAGCAGCGAGTGTTGTAATAATACCTTGTGTTTGCTAATTGCGTTTAAGACTAATGGATGATTAGTTGGAAATTACGTTAGCACAGTTGGAAACAGTTTAGCTAGTTTAGAGAAGCTATAAAACAGACTTTTGATCTGGATGAGTATCCCGAAGTAGGGCTGCTACTGTTATGTAAATGATCATAGAATTGGTTGATTATTTTTGGAATACTACATGAATCTGAGCATTTTTAATTTCCTCTTCTCTTCAAATAGTTTGGATAAAAAGTAGAGCTAAAAAATTACAGAATATTAATTTAAAACTATAAAAAAATACTACATCTCCAAATATGTCAAATTTTGTATGTTCAGAGAAGCGCAAGAGGAAAACAAGCTGCAGGTTGAAATATGTCCAACTAATGTTGCCAAAGCCAGGTGCCTCGAACAAAGACACTGTACTTGTATTTATTTATCTCTCTCTCTCTCTTTCTTTTCCACCCCTTTTCTCCCACTCTCTTTCACTCTGTGTCTTTCTTTTTCTCTTCCTTTGTTGCTCTTTGTCTCTTTCTCTCTCTGTGTCTTTTAACCTCTTTTGCTCTAACTTCCTTTTTCCTTTTCTCTCTTTTCTCTTTCTCTCTTCCTACCCTTCGCGCTTTCTTTCCTCTTTTATCTCCTTCTGTCTTTCTATTTCTCTTTGGATTTCTTTCTTCCTCTCCCTTTCTTTTCCCCTTCTCTCATGACTTTTTATCTTTTGTTTCTCATGCTCTCTCCCTCTCTCTCTCTTTCTTTCTTTGTCCCACCCTCTCTCCTTTTCCCCTCCCTCTTTCACTTATTTCTTCATCTCTCTTTTTCTTTCTCTTTAATCTACTAGTAGAATATTTGTTCTCTCGCGTGGCCCCCGAGTTAAATTGAGTTTGACACCCCTGATCTAAAGAGTGCTATATTAAAAAATGCATTTGGAAGAGGGTGACGTGCATCAAAATTCTGTTTCTAAGCGCCCTCTGCCGGACCAAAGTGCTAATACAAGTTCGTCACCGGTTTGAGAAAAATCAAATCGGATTAACACAAAAATGGATGATGATATGTGTTGCCAGCGCGTTAAATAATCTATATTATTCCATTTTACCGATTCGTTGTTGCAGCCCTAATCTGGAGCATCACATTTGAGGGTGTGACAAGTACCAGGGTTGGGTAGGGTTACTTTAACTGGATTACTTTCAATGACTTTTGGATTACTCCAATACCAAATATGCTAATAAAAGACGAAATAAACTAAATATGGAGTAATCCAAAAGTAATTGAAAGTAATCCAGTTAAAGTAACCATACCCAACCCTGACAAGTACTTTAGAGTCTGTAGTATCAGAAATACACACTCTACCCACAAAACACCAGGGTGACCCCAAACTTTTGAACGGTAGTGTAAATGCAAAAAAAGAAGAAGACATCTGGATAAAAAGAAAATAAAATTGGTTGTAGTTTGCTTATGTATCCGTGCAGAACATTCTCATGTTAAGTAAGCATAACATGGAATGTCGCTTTTCCACCTGTGCGTCATACAGGGTTGGGTAGGGTTACTTTAACTGGATTACTTGTCATGAGGACCCAAACGCGTGACGTTACTCACACAAGCCTTTCATTTTACGGGATATGGGGAGTCATGCACGTTAGGCAGCCTTCTGGTGTGAAATGATAGGAAGCCAGAGGCCGACGAGATCGATACCAATTGCCTGAGTTGATATCAGCCAGATAGAATCGATACAGGACGGGACAGACAGGAGAGATAATGAAACAGGATATCGAAATAAACAGGACAAACTAGACAGGAACGAAATCTGGAGAGAATACTAAACAGGACAAAAATAGACGGGAATGAAACTGGAAACTGATATTTAACAGGACAAAATAAACGGGAAGATTACCGGACAGGAAATTACCAACAGGAAAACAGGACCGAGTCAGAACCCACGTCTTGCAGGGCAGAGGTTCGTTGACGGACCGACAAAGGAAAAATGAGAGCACTGAGCTTAAAAAAGCTCTGTCAATGAGCCGCATTTGGCGCTACACGGGCGGGGCCAATTGGGTGCCATGGCAACCGTGATATAAACAACACAAAAGCAGCACAAACCAAATTTCCCGACAAAACCAGTCTCATGCTCCCCTCTCCTCCCAGAAACTAAATATGAATAAAATGACTCATTTTTGTGCAGGCTTGGATTTATTTTCATTTTCTTTCTGTCGCATTTTATGTTAGCTTCGTCGGAGATCAAAGAGATCAAAGCCAGGAGAGAAAGCTTACCACGTGTTGTAAGTCATCATAGCATATTTGGTATTGGAGTCACCCAAAAGTCATTGAAAGTAATCCAGTTAAAGTAACCCTACCCAACCCTGGCGTCATAAATCATCTTGTTAAGATGTTCACATATTTCGTGTGTTTTTACAAGTATCGTCTCGTGAGGAGGAATAATAAGTGACGGAATTTACCACAAGGTGGTGCAATAGTTTAAATATGGTTTCAGAGAAACTTAGTCATTCCGTGTGAGCTCTGTCATTTGCACATGGTGTACTAAATAAAGGTGTGTTTTGCACAAATACGCTCAGTGTAAAGATGATTACACATATAAATACTTCTAATGATCATATAGCTTTTGATTTTAAAGGGACAGTGTGTATTATTGAAGGACAAAAAAAAAATGGAACCGGAACATACCTGTCAACCTCCAGGGCTCCATGCCCTTACAAAATGTTGTATTTTCCCTTACAAAATACACGATATTTGTTCCAAACGTGTTTATTTATGTAGTTTAACATGTTATATTGTACATCATTTTTCTCGAGAAGGGGCGAGCCGTTTCTTTTGAAATGAAAGTGGAATAAGAAATCTTGATGCGGTTGAGAAAATGGTTGGATCGCTTTTTTTCTGCCACTTTTTTCCACGGAGGAGGAAGTCGCCTAACTCGTGAAGCACATCTTCCAAAAGTAGGTTAAACTCAACATCATTTTTCTCGGGAAGGGGCGAGCCGTTTCCTTTGAAAGGAAAGTGGAATAAGAAAGCTTGATGCGGTTGAGAAAATGGTTGGATCGCTTTTTTTCTGCCACTTTTTACAACGGAGGAGGAAGTCGCCTAACTCTTGAAGCGTATCTTCCAAAAGTAGGTTAAACTCAACATCATTTTTCTCGAGAAGGGGCGAGCCGTTTCTTTTGAAATTAAAGTGGAATAAGAAAGCTTGATGCGGTTGAGAAAATGGTTGGATCGCTTTTTTTCTGCCACTTCTTACCACGGAGGAGGAAGTCGCCTAACTCTTGAAGCACATCTTCCTAAAGTAGGTTAAACTCAACATCATTTTTCTCTAGAAGGGGCGAGCCGTTTCTTTTGAAACAGGGGTGGAATAAGAAAGCTTGATGCGGTTGAGAAAATGGTTGGATCGCTTTTTTTTCTGCCACTTCTTCCAAAAGTAGGTTAAACTCAACATCATTTTTCTCTAGAAGGGGCGAGCCATTTCTTTTGATAGAAAAGTGGAATAAGAAATCTTGATGGGGTTGAGAAAATTGTTGGATCGCTTTTTTTCTGCCACTTTTTACAACGTAGGAGGAAGTCGCCTAACTCTTGAAGCGCATCTTCCAAAAGTAGGTTAAACTCAACATCATTTTTCTCGAGAAGGGGCGAGCCGTTTCTTTTGAAAGGAAAGTGGAATAAGAAAGCTTGATGGGGTTGAGAAAATGGTTGGATCGCTTTTTTTCTGCCACTTTTTACCACGGAGGAGGAAGTCACCTAACTCTTGAAGCGTATCTTCCAAAAGTAGGTTAAACTCAACATCATTTTTCTCTAGAAGGGGCGAGCCGTTTCTTTTGAAACTAAAGTGGAATAAGAAAGCTTGATACGGTTGAGAAAATGGTTGGATCGCTTTTTTTCTGCCACTTTTTACCACGGAGGAGGAAGTCGCCTAACTCTTGAAGCGTATCTTCCAAAAGTAGGTTAAACTCAACATCATTTTTCTCTAGAAGGGGCGAGCCGTTTCTTTTGAAACTAAAGTGGAATAAGAAAGCTTGATGGGGTTGAGAAAATGGTTGGATCGCTTTTTTCTGCCACTTTTTACCACGGAGGAGGAAGTCGCCTAACTCTTAAAGCGCATCTTCCAAAAGTAGGTTAAACTCAACATCATTTTTCTTGGGAAGGGGCGAGCCGTTTCCTTCGAAGGGAAAGTGGAATAAGAAAGCTTGATGCTGTTGAGAAAATGGTTGGATCGTTTTTTTTCTGGCACTTTTTAACCACGGAGGAGGAAGTCGCCTAACTCTTGAAGCTTATCTTCCTAAAGTAGGTTAAACTCAACATCATTTTTCTCTAGAAGGGGCGAGCCGTTTCTTTTGAAACTAAAGTGGAATAAGAAAGCTTGATGCGGTTGAGAAAATGGTTGGATCGTTTTTTTTTTCTGGCACTTTTTAACCACGGAGGAGGACCTCTTGAAGCACACCTTCCAAAAGTATTGTTATGAGTTCAAAATGTATTTCATTATAAAATATTAAACGGGGTTTTATTTATACTTTGCTTTACCGTATTTTACCCGCACATTCATAGAATAGTTTTAGTATCCATGTTCTGAATGTTTTTATTCGAAAAATCCAAAGAAGGATATTTAGTTTGGATTCATTTCATTGTTCTGACTTCTGTTCTATGAAGAATCCTGAAGAGTTATTTGATTGTGGCTTTCTAGAAAACAACATTTGTTTACATCGTGTCACTCCTGCAATCGTCACACTTTCTGCTAAAAATTGACCCCGGGCCCTTTTCAGAGAAGGGAAAAGTTGGAGGACCCCTGGTTTACCCGTTATCTGTATTTTACACATCTGTCCTCTAGAGGTCCCCGTTGCGTTAGAAAAAAGCTAACACCTTTTGTTGAGTGCACAAAAATCCACTTTAACACGGAAAAACGTTCCAATAACACGCATACGGGGCCGTTGCTAGCCATTTGGGTGTCCTAAGCACAAATGTTTTTTTTTTTTTCCTAATATTCACACTTGTTTTGGTAGGAAAGGCGACCACGTGAGACTCGCATCCAATAGGCCAGTGCGCCAAAAGAACCGACAAAAATCATTTGAACCAAGGAGAGTGCGCCCTTTAAAACAGTGCACCGAATGGGTGTGGAGATACCAGCTTTTTTATTTTAATATTGACTACCGGCAAGCGACGCTGTCTTTCATTTAGTTTCTTCCTTTTTTCTTTTTTCCGCTCCAGCTGAGGTGTTCACCGAATTGCGAATGAACCATAGACCAACCAGGGTTGGGTAGGGTTACTTTAACTGGATTACTTTCATATACTTTTGGAATACTCCAATGCCAAATATGCTAATAAAAGACAAAAGAAACTAAATATGAATACAATTACTGTCACGTCCAGCATGGTCGCCGTGGCTGTAGCAGATATTCTAATTTGCTTCTTAAGGGCGGGTTTTGGGGATTGCCGGTTGCGGGTTCATTGCATTACTTTGCATTATTCTGTTCTGTTTGACTTGAGGAAACCTGTACTTGCCCGTTCTGAGTAAAAGCCTGTTTTGTGAGTATTCAGATTCAGATTCAGATTCAGATCTACTTTATTGTCATTCTAGTACACGTGTATACAGAACGAAATGTCGATGCATCTGACCCCCACAGTTTCCTTGAATGTACAGATATAAATAAAGTTGTATTGTAATTGGCTACGTATAGTATTTTACCGTAGTGCCGATAGTGCAAGAAGAGTAGCTAACCAGATGTGCAAAATGGGCAGTCAGGTTAACAAGTCAGGTACACAGTAACATTAACACTGTAACAATAACGCTGTAATTACAATAGTGCAGAGAGCAATGTGCAATGAGTGGCAAGCTATAAAAAACTGCCAGTAGTGCAAAAAGTCAGATTTAGCAGCCGTTTAGATTTAAGTTAACTATATGTTAGATTGACCATTTAACAGTCTAATGGCCAGGGGGACTAGACTATTGCGGAGCCTGGTGGTCCTGCACCGCACACTGCAGAACCTCTTCCCAGAGGCTAGCAGAGTGAACAGCCCATGATGGGGGTGAGAGGGGTCCCCGGTAATGTTCTTAGCATGGGATAGGCAGCGCTTCTGGCCAATGTCCTGAATGGAGGGAAGTGTAGTCCCGATTATTTTCTCTGCTGTCCTCGTTACCCTCCTCACACTACCCCAGTCGGTAGCGCTGCAGCCTCCACACCACACAGAGATACAGCTGGTCAGGATACTCTCTATGGTGCCCCTGTAGAATGTGATGAGGGAGGGTGGGGGCAGGTGGGCTCTCCTCATCCTCCGCAGGAAGTACAGGCGCTGCTGTGCCCTCTTAACCAGTGATGCAGTGTTCACGGACCAGGTGAGTTTGTTTGTAATGTGCACTCCTAGTCGGAGTTCCTGTTTGCCTGTAAGCCTGTTTTTGTTTTTGTCCCTGAGTGTTGGACGACTTTTATTTCCTTAATAAAAGTAACTGATCTTTAACGCGAATGATTTCCCCCCTTCTGCCTCCTGCCTCCGATCTGGTCCGGTCCTGTGACAATTATTACATTTTGTGCAGGCTTGGGGAGTAACGGAACACATGGAACGGCAAAATTGATGTTGGCAAGCTGTTTGGATTTATTTTCATTTTGTTTCTGTCGCATTTTATGTTAGTTTTGCCGGAGATCAAAGCCAGGAGAGAAAGCTTACCACGTGTTGTGGCTCATCATTTTATTCATATTTAGTTTCTTTTGTCTTTTATTAGCATATTTGGTATTGGAGTAATCCAAAAGTAATTGAAAGTAATCAAGTTAAAGTAACCCTACCCAACCCTGAGACCAACATACCACTGGGAGGAGAGGGGAGCATGAGACTGGTTTTGTCGGGAAATTTGGTTTGTGCTGCTTTTGTGTTGTTTATATCACGGTTGCCATGGCACCCAATTGGCCCCGCCCGTGTAGCGCCAGCTGCGGCTCATTGACAGATTGTCTTTTTAAGCACAGTGCTCTCACTTTTCCTTTGTCAGTCCGTCAACGAACCTCTGCCCCGCAAGACGTGGGTTCTGACTCGGTCCTGTTTTCCTGTTGGTATTTCCTGTCTGGTATTATTCCCGTTTATTTTGTCCTGTTAAATATCGGTTTCCAGCTATGTTCCCGTCTATTTTGGTCCTGGTTAGTATTCTCTCCAGTTTTCGTTCCCGTCTCGTTTGTCCTGTTTATTTCGATATCCTGTTTCATTATCTCTCCTGTCTGTCCCTTTCTGTCCGGTATCGATCCTATCTGGCCAATATCAACTCAGGCAATTGGTATCGATCTCGTCGGCCTCTGGCTTCCTATCATTTCACACCAGACTGCTGCCTAACGTGCATGACTCCCCATTTCCTGTAAAATGAAAGGCTTGTGTGAGTAACGTCACGCGTTTGGGTCCTGATCCTGTTCTGGTTCATGACAATAATATGTTTGAAAACTAATCTGTGTCGGGATTGGAGTTGAGGATGCTGGATTTGCTCACCAAGTGTTCACTTTCTACTGTGATACCTCAGTACTCCAAGTAAATACCACAAATTATTTCAGCATTCTTTATTTAAAAACACATTTGAGTCATTTTTTTTTGCTTTGCTATACGAAAAAAATAATCAAAACTCAAACAAACCCAAACCGAACTGCTTCTGTAACAAAAACTGTCCGACTGTGTGACTATTTGTTCATGCAAATGTTCTGGGCCCCCACGGCCTTTCTCAGGTTCAGTGTCTTACCCAAGGACACTTCGACATGCAACACAATAAATCATCAAAACTCAAATAAACCCAAACCGAGCTGCTTCTGTAACAAAAACTGTCCGACTGTGTGACTATTTGTTAATGCAAATGTTCTGGGCCCCCACTGCCTTTCTCAGGTTCAGTGTCTTACCCAAGGACACTTCGACATGTAACACAATAAATCATCAAAACTCAAATAAACCGAAACCGAGCTGCTTCTGTAACAAAAACTGTCCGACTGTGTGACTATTTGTTAATGCAAATGTTCTGGGCCCCCACTGCCTTTCTCAGGTTCAGTGTCTTACCCAAGGACACTTCGACATGTAACACAATAAATCATCAAAACTCAAATAAACCCAAACCGAGCTGCTTCTGTAACAAAAACTGTCCGACTGTGTGACTATTTGTTAATGCAAATGTGCTGGGCCCCCACGGCCTTTCTCAGGTTCAGTGTCTTACCCAAGGACACTTCGACATGTAACACAATAAATCAATCCCGTCTGTCCCTTCCCGTCCGGTATCAACCCCATCTGTCTGATATCTACTCAGGCAACTGGTATCGATCTCGTCGGCCTCTGGCTTCCTGTCTTTCCACGCCAGACCGCTGTCTAACATGCATGACTCCCCATTTCCCGTAAAATAATAGGCTTGTGTGAGAACGTCACGCGTTTGGGTCCTGATCCTGTTCCGGTTTTTGACAGTTCAACCATATCAGCACATTTTTTACAACTTTTTAACAACTCATCGTGATCTCATCAGCGACACGTTGACACACAAGGTTTTTGAAACACAAAGCCATGAAAAAGACAAATAGCTGCACACACAAATCAAAGAACACTCATCAAAAAACAATTTCAAATATTTCTCGATGGCCCCAGAGATTACTAATACTTTTCTTTGGGATAATTTAAAACACCGTCACCACGAGCATAGAAACCTGCTTATTTTTGCCTGCCTGGTATGTTTGCATAATGTGCTCCACAGCCACAAACGTGATTTATCACTCCTCAAAGTGCTTTCCAGAAGATGAATGGTCCTGACCATATGTTCCTCTGTTACAGATTGATAGTGAGGAGCGTGGATGTGGTTTTTCTTCCTTTGCTGGTAAAAAGGCAGGTGTTGCTTCTGTTGCTGCCCGATTGGAAATGAAAGCCACATGTGAGGAGAAGCTTCTGAGGAGCCTTGATGAAAGGTTCGTAGATCTTTTTGATGAGCGCTCCATAAGTACTGTCAAAGCCAATTTTCCAGTTTCTGCAGTACCATTCGGCGAAGAAATCCTGTGTGGATCGCATATTTTGCAGATACAGAAATAAATCTGGGATTTATGTATGCATTTATCAAGACATACTCGGAAATATTTGGAGACAAATCTCCCCCCACGCAGGAAGTTGTTCCCATCAGAAAAAATGCGCTAATATGGTTAAACTGTCAAGAACCGGAACAGGATCAGGACCCATACGAAATATGTTACGGTTGCCCATGGCGCCCAATTGGCCCTGCCCTTTTGGTGCCAGCTGCAACTCGTTGACTGACTGGCTTCCCTCCTTTTTAAGCTCAGTGCTCTCCCTCCATTTGTTCCATGGCCTGTGAGAAATGTGTCAGAACAGATACAGGACCCAATCGCGTGACGTTCTCACACAAGGGGCGGCAGTTGCTCAGGAGGTAGAGCCCAGTCGATCCCAGTTCGAATCCCGGCTCGTTCGTGTTACATGTCGAAGTGTCCTTGGGTAAAACACTGAACCCCTAATACCCCCAATAAGCAGGTTAGCGCCTTATATGGCTGCAAGGCCGCTATTGGGAAATGTGGAGCACATTGTAAAGCACTTTGGGAAGTCATTGACTTGAAAAGCGCTATAGAAATGCAGATCATTTCATTTCAAGCCTTTTATTTTACGGGAAATGGGGAGTCATGCACGTTAGGAAGCCGGTCTGGCGTAGAAGGACAGGAAGCCAGAGACCCACGAGACCGATTCAGATTGCCCGAGTTGATATCGGACAGATGGGGTCGATACTGGACAGGAATGACAACAAATCAGGATATCAATAGCTAACAGGAGAAACTAGGCGGGAACAAAAACTGGAGAAAATAATAAACAGGGCCAAAATAGACAAAAACAAAACTGGAACCCGAAATTATACAGGACAAAAATAGACGGGAACAATACCGGACTGAAGATATCAACAGGAAAACAGGACCGACTCAGAACCCACGTCTTCTGGGGCAGAAGTTCGTTTGACGGGCTCACCACCGAAGCAAAAGAGCCCTGAGCTCTATGTAGACAGAAATCCAATCCCTCAACGAGCCGCAGCTGGCGCCCCACGCGTGGGGCCAATTGGGCGCCATGGCAACCGTGACAAACACGGGCGGGGTTATTTGGGGACCACAGCAACCGTGACACACAGGCGGGGCCAATTGGGCATCAGGGCAACCGTGACACACACGGGCGCGGTCAATTGGGCCCCATGGCAACCATGACAAAATGTCCATAATTGATACGTAACCCTTGCGCTAATACACATATCCTTATGTCCTGTTCAGTTGTAGCAATTGCCCGTCCTCTTGAGCACGACCCCTAGGAGGCGATGACGCTTCACAGGAAAATGCCAAACAAACTATGGAAGGTGAATTGCAGTCGTAAAAAGAAGCCACTAGGGCACAATGTCGGCGTCATTTTTAAGCAGAGTCGTTTTATTTTATTTCATTTCATTTAATGTGTGGGGTCTATCGCGTGAGACTGTGGGGAAACTAAGCAACAATTTTCATTGGCACAGGAGGTAAAGCGTTCACCTTGGGATCAAGAGGTCACAGGTTCGATTCCCGACTCGTCCGAGTTATATGTCAAAGTGTCCTTGGGCAAGACACTGAATCCCTAATGCGCCCAATAAGCATGTTAGGCACCTTGCATGGCTGATTCCCTATTGGTGTGTGAGTGTGTGTGTGAAGCACGTTGTAAAGCGCTTTCGGAGGTCTTCATTGACTTGAAAAGTGCCATATAAATGCACCTTCTGTGCCTATCCTTGAAAACACAACTTTAAAATTCAAGCGTTTTTAATGATTTCAAGCACCCGAACAAACCCTGTTGATGGCCTTCCAGAGCCTAAAATATCTGCGAGTCTAAAAATAAATGAGTAAAAAGAGTGTTTTGACCAAAAACTACTTTTCGAAGATGACTATTGATTCAATATACGCAAAGTGACGATTCAGCGCCAATTATTTCCATATCGATGCCAATGAGTGGAGTTGGGAAATAAATCATCCTAAAATAAAGTTTTTTTGTTATTTTGTCAAAAAATATGAGATTAATTCGTTCCTCAGATCTAGAAATGCTCTTATCTCGAATTTTCCTGATATGAAATAACCTCCCACAATCATCCAAGTTAACCCTAAATAGCTATAAAATACATTATCCTGACTACTAAACACATATTCAAATAGAAATTGTACATCAAATTACAGTAATAATATGATAATAATATGATTTTAAAGCTTCTGTGTTTAGTGGTAATGTCTGGAAATTCTCGTCTCTTGGATTTTTCTCTCATATTTCCGGCAACATCAAACGTATCTTATAAAAAATGCTTGCTGCAAATCCTGGAATAATGTCTTCATCTAAATGGATACAATAAGATTCCAAGCTTGTATGTAGACAAGTATCACAGTACAGACACTCCTCTACTGAGGAACATTTGACTTACGAAAAACACTAGATAAGAACATTTTTGGGGGGAAATCGAAAAATATTTATTTGGAAATTATAGTGGAATAAGAAAGCATGATGCGGTTGAGAAAATGGTCGAAACGCTTTTTTTCAGACACTTTTTACAACGCAGGAGGACCTCTTGAAGCACACCTTCCAAAAGTAAGTTGAACTTAACTTGTTTAAATGTAAAAACTTGTTTAAATAAAATGTTAATTTTTTTAGTACAAGACAATACAGGTTACATAAATGAACCTTAAATATACGAAATATGTTTCGGTTCCCCTTGGCGCCCAATTGGCCCCGCCCTTATGGTGCCAGCTGCAACTCGTTGACTGACTGGCTTCCCTCCTATTTAAGCTCAGTGCTCTCACTCACCCTTTTTCAGTCTGTCAACGAACCTCTGCACCCGTAAGACGTGTGTTTTGACTCTGTCCGGTTACCTGCTTGTGTTTCCTGTCCGGTATCGTTCCCATCTGTTCTGTCCTGTTTGATTTCGATCTCCAGTGTCTGGTATCGTTCCCGTCTATTTTGTCCTGTTTGACATCGGTCTCCAGTGTCTGGTATCGTTCCCGTCTATCTCGTCCTGCTTGTTATCAGACTCCTGTCTCCAGTGTCTGATATCAATCCTGTCTGTCCGGTATCTGCTCGTGTAACTGGTATCGATCTCATCGGCCTCTGGCCTCCTGTCATTCCACGCCTGACTGCTGCCTTACGTCTTCCGACCAACGATCGCCGAATCACTGGCGTTTGGGTTAACGTGCATGACTGCCCCATTCCCCGTACAATAAAAGCTTGTGTGGGAAACGTCACGCATTTGGGTTCACCTCCTGTTTCGGTTCCGACAGAAATATAGCATTTAGGCAACTTACGAACAAATTCAACTTACGAACGATCGTCGTGATCCTATTTTGTTTTTCAGTAGGGCAGCGTCTGTACTTAATTTATAACATATTCTATATTTGTAATGTTTGCAGGGTTGGGTAGGGTTACTTTACCTGGATTACTTTCAATGACTTTTGGATTACTCCAATACCAAATATGCTAATAAAAGACAAAAGAAACTAAATATGAATGAAATTACTACATTTTGTGCAGGAGTAACGGAACACATGGAACGGCAAAAATGATATTGGCAAGCTGTTCGGATTTATTTTAATTTTGTTCCTGTCGCATTTTATGTTCGTTTTGCCGGAGATCAAAGAGATCAAAGCCAGGAGAGAAAGCTTACCACGTGTTGTGAGTCATCATTTTATTCATATTTAGTTTCTTTTGTCTTTTATTAGCATATTTGGTATTGGAGTAATCCAAAAGTCCTCGAAAGTAATCCAGTTAAAGTAACCCTACCCAACCCTGGTCGCATTTTATGTTAGTTTTGCCGGAGATCAAAGAAATCAAAGCCAGGGGAGAAAGCTTACCACATGTTGTGAGTCATCATTTTATTCATATTTAGTTTCTTTTGTCTTTTATTAGCATATTTGGTATTGGAGTAATCCAAAAGTCATTGAAAGTAATCCAGTTAAAGTAACCCTGCCCAACCCTGGTCGCATTTTATGTTAGTTTTGCCGGAGATCAAATAAATCAAAGCCAGGGGAGAAAGCTTACCACGTGTTGTGAGTCATAATTTTATTCATAATTAGTTTCTTTTGTCTTTTATTAGCATATTTGGTATTGGAGTAATCCAAAAGTCATTGAAAGTAATCCAGTTAAAGTAACCCTACCCAACCCTGGTCGCATTTTATGTTAGTTTTGCCGGGGATCAAAGAGATCAAAGCCAGGAGAGAAAGCTTACCACGTGTTGTGAGTCATCATTTTATTCATATTTAGTTTCTTTTGTCTTTTATTAGCATATTTGGTATTGGAGTAATCCAAAAGTCATTGAAAGTAATCCAGTTAAAGTAACCCTACCCAACCCTGGTCGCATTTTATGTTAGTTTTGCCGGAGATCAAAGAGATCAAAGCCAGGGGAGAAAGCTTACCACGTGTTGTGAGTCATCATTTTATTCATATTTAGTTTATTTTGTCTTTTATTAGCATATTTGGTATTGGAGTAATCCAAAAGTCATTGAAAGTAATCCAGTTAAAGTAACCCTACCCAACCTTGAATGTTTGTGACTTGAAAGATTCATCAATTCACAGTTCCTTAACATGAAAGTGTAGTTACATTTACTTAGCAATTACATTTAGTTACATTTATGAGTAATATCAGGCCCTTTAAGCCATTACACACATGTAACCCCTGTTTTATGGCATTTCTGACAAAGACTCTCTCCTTTTACTGTAATGCCTTGCTCAAGTGCAACAATCGCAGCAACAAGTTCACAGATGTGTTGATTTTTTTTATTTTTTGTTCCGGACAAATTGTTTAGTTGTCCTTACAAAACATTTTCTAAGTAAAAATTGCACAACCATAAAATACATCAAACATAGTTTCCAACCTGCTACATGAAAATGTTATTTTAAAGGGTAGAAGAAATATCAATTTCAGTGTTTATAAATGACGGCGGGAGAAGAATAAATAGGGACGAACCAATTTAAGAGGGCAAGAGGGTGAAGAAGAGACTAAACTATGAAACTTTGATAAATTAAAAGCAGAATACTTCAGGCAGTATTGTTTTTCATCTTTAAAATAAGTCATTTTTGTAAAAGAAGAAAAAAAAACTTTTTTTTTCAATGTCAAGAAAAACGGTCCTTTCCTTATGTAACGGGTGTAGTAATAACTTTTGTTTTATTGAAATTCCTGCTGAAATATGTGTATAGTTTTAGGTAAGTGTCCTTCAATGATGAGTCCAACAGTGCCACCTGCTGGTATGGGGTGGGGTTTGGTTTTGGCTTCTGACATGTGACCGGGAGGCGGGGTTTGTTGGCAGTCTTACCAGAGAGAACTGCAATGGTAAAACACATTTTTTGGTGCTCCACAAAAGAAGTTAATTTTAAACATTATAACCCCAGCTGACAAATCTCTCAACATGCACAGTAATGTGATTGATATTGTCAAGCTGTTTAGGTTTATTTTCGTTTTGTTTCTGTTTTACTAAATTATGAATTCCCCTTGTAGAGATCAAAGAGATCAAAGCCAACAGAAGAGCTAATGTTGTGACTCATCCATTTGCAGGTAACTTGTACCCGTTTTTATACTCATTATTGTTTTTAATTTATTTTTTCATATACATTAAAAAAGGATGATGTTGGTTAAAATTCAGACGAAAGAAAAATATGTTGAATCCATTGTAAACGTTAAAAATCCACTATACGATCTCTTGTTAAAAGTATCTTGTTAAAATGTAAAGATGTAAAAATGTATTGTGATATTCTAAAATGTATTTTCTGTAAAGTGAAAAGAAAGCTCTTTGATATGCTTTGTTGGCAGTCTTACCAGAGAGAACTGCAATGAGATCAAAGAGATCAAAGCCAACAGAAAAGCTAATGTTGTGACTCATCCATTTGCAGTAACTGTAATAAAAACCTTATCATCCAGTCCAGCGTGAATGTGGATCTTTGGTGGGACAAGTACACCGCGGTTACACTTATAGAATTGAAATAGTGTCATTTTACTTGATTTTGTGAGATTAAAGTATTTTATACGACCAGAATACACAACACAAAAACATGAGAGGAATTAATGTACATTTTTCCAATTAAAGGTCGGTGTTTTTAAGGGAAGAGTGTAATATTAGGGGATTTACCCGTAAATTCCGGACTATAAGCCGCTACTTTTTTTCCAAACGTTCAACCCTGCGGCTTATTCAGTGATGCGGCCAATTTATGTCATTTTTCTAACGGCCGCCAGCGGCGCTCGAGTACAAAAGGTAACATTTAGACTGCAACTTCTTAGCTTGTGCACAAATTAAATTAGCGTAGACATATCCTCATCATGCAAATTGCAAAAAGAAAGGCACACGACGCAGCTTTCAAACTAAAAGCAATCGAGCAATCCGATAAGAAGGAAAAAGAGCTATTGCACATAAACTTTGGTTTGCGAGCGTGTTGCTAGCGTATTTTGGAATAAGGGAGCGTGGGACGACGTCTATATGACAAAGTTTCTTCCCGATTCCGAGGAAGACGACTTTGATAGCGTCAGTTATAAGGAGGAAGATGAGGATGGTTTACCGAAATTTTTAAAGGTACCGTATATTTTTTTAACAGACCCAATTACAGTTTTGCGAGCGTGTTGCTAGTAGCGTGTTGCTACCTGTCACAGTCACGGTTTGGGATGAAAGTTATATAATTATTATTAAAGCTTTGAAAACTCTCTCGGTCTACCGTCTTTCTTTGTAAATATGTGTAACCATGTATAATATGTATTTGCAACTGTATATTTTTGTAATGTATTTATTTTAGAGACTTATTCTGATATGTTTTCCACGGGCGAATCAAAAAGAAGGGGCGAAAACAACGGGGGCTGACGGGAAGTGGAGTAAAGGTGAGACGTGTTTTTGGACGCAGCGGACAATAGTGTATATATATTTTTCCCACCCTTACCTTTGGAAATATAGACTTTTTTTCCTTGGATTACTGTCAAAGGGGCCTGGACTCTACAGGTCTGCATCAAACCTTAAGTACCGGTATCATTTTCCGTTCATTTTGCCGGCTGTGGTTTTTGGACTGTGTACTTGATATACAGTTACAATCGCGGGACTTAAAGTCGGGTTTGGGTTACTTTTGTAATTGTGTTACATGTTTTAATGTGGGCGAATGCGGCTTATATACAGGTGCGGCTTGTGTAAGTACAAAATCAGTTTTCCTCTTAAAATGTGGTGGGTGCGGCTTATAATCAGGTGCGCTCTATAGTCCGGAATTTACGGTAATATACAGTCTGGATTTAAATAATCCAAAAAACAGTGTAAAATAATGCATTTCTACATCATATTTTAAAAATCCTCAAATGTTCCCCTTAAATAAATTGAAAAATTACCTATTTTACAAAAGAAAATCCGTGTTTTAAAGCATGTAATATTACAAATGGTGTTTTTTATTTTGGGCCCCATTCTCTTTTCTTTTCCTTTCTCAGTCCTCGTACTCGTTTTCGTCTTTGTACAACATCAAATAATGCAAGCAACCAATAAAATAGTTTTTTTACCAAAAAAAACAAGAAAAACTAAACAGTATTAATAAATTAGCACATGATCACATGAGAAACAGCATGGGAAACAAGTTTTTACCGGCCCTGGTATTTTTCACACACATGAAATTCATACAAGCTTTGGCACCTGTTGTTGTTTTTGTTTGTTTTTCTGAGAAATCTTCAGGAACAACAACGTCAATCCATCGGCACCTTATGTCCATTATAAATCAAAAGACAACTGCTTTTTATGGTCTGCTGAATGATTATGTCTTTTCAACCAGGCAGAAGAGCTAGTTAGCTAGCCTCATTGTTGCTTTCAGCAATTTAAAGGTATTCCCAAACATATTCATTTCTTAAATAGGCACAGAACGTGTAGTGTACCTCCACACAATTATGTAAATATGTTGCAAAATAGTCCACAAACTGGGGGACTGAAGAAATTTAGTCTCCAAGTTGACCTATCTGGTTTGTTTGCAGTCTAGCTGTGATGTCATTGAAGGAACACAACATTTATACAGGATGAATCCCATTAACACAACATGTGAGGTAGCTCAGAAACAGACAGCGACTAACACGATTGCACACCGCTCATTTCTGCTTGTAGAAATTGGAGTTTTGCTCAACCTGTAACTGGGGGGCTTGTAACTGCTTTATCGGAGTTGTTTTAACATCCAAAAGCGTTGTGGGGTAAGGATACCTTCCGCCGTTACAGCATGCGATCTTTGTTAGCCTTTGCCTCATGTTAGGTAGGCAAATCTGTTCTTTCGTTTGTGTTTTTCCCTGTGCGTCATATAATTTTGTCCGGATAGCTTCCCGTTAGCATTGGTGCTAGCAAGGGCTTTCCTGTTTTGTTTGCTCCTGGATGGTGCTCCTTGGGTTCCCACTGTGTGTTGTTTGGCTGGTTATCCCGGCGTTGGTTTTGCAGTTTTTCTTTGTTTATTCCCAGCCGGCTTCTCGTTCGTCGACATAGCAGTTGCAGATGTTCATTGTCGATTCCCAGTTAGCCCGGATCCTCACTGCACGTTTTTGTCACGGTTTCCCATGGCGCCCAATTGGCCCTGCCCGTTTGTCACCAGCTGCGGTTCGTTGACTGATTGGATTCCCTCCTATTTAAGCTTAGTGCTCTCACTCACCCTTTGTCAGTCCATCAGAACCTCTGCACCCGCAAGAAGTGTGTTTTGACACTGTCCGGTTTCCTGTCCGGTATCGTTCCCGTCTATTTTGTTCTGTTTGATATCAATCTCCAGTGTCTGGTAGCGTTCCTGTCTAGTTTGTCCTGTTCAATTGCGATCTCCAGTGTCTGGTATCGTTTCCGTCTATCTCGTTCTGCATGTTATCGGACTACAGTCTCCAGTGCCCGATATCAATCCTGTCTGTCCTGTCCTGCCCGGTATCAACCCCATCTGTCCGATATCTGCTCGTGCAATTGGTATCGATCTCTTCAGCCTCTGGCTTCCTGTCATTCCACGCCAGACTGCTGCCTTACGTCTTCCGCCCAACGATCGCCGAATCACTGGCGTTTGGGTTATCGTGTATGACTGGCCCATTTCCCGTAAAATAAAGCTTGCGTGAGAAACGTCACGCATCTGGGTCCTCCTCCTGTTCCAGTTCTTGACAGTTTTTGGGTTGGCTAGCCTCGCATTTTTCCATAGACATTAGCCGCCTTTTGCTGATCAGTCCCTGTTTACTCCCATAGTGTTTTTTGATTGCCAGTTAGCTCCTTTTTGGCTGCTCGCCCTTTGTTTCACTGTCTAGGCATTTTCCACAAAAACGACCAAAGCTTGGCTTAAAACACTCAAACTCTTTCACTAATTAGCGCATAAACCGTTATGACGACTGGTTTGCTACAGAGTGGTGTTCCTCTGATGACATCACAGCTCTTGATAAATCAGACGAGTAATCCTGTCGGCGTTAGCTCAGGAGGTAGAGCGCTCGTCTTGAGATCAAGATCTCGCAGGTTCGATTACCGGCCCCTCCGTGTTATATGTGGAAGTGTCCTTGGGCAAGACACTGAATCCCTAATGCCCCCGATAAGCAGGTCTTGCATGGCTGCATGGCCGCTATTAGTGTGTGAGTTTGTGTGTGTTTTCTGTTGCAGGACGTGAAAAGGTGAACCTATGGATGATCATTTTCTGCCATAGTTGCCCTGAAAATTTCTTAAAAAAATGAGCAGAAGATAGTCTCCCTGGAGACCTATTGTGTGACAAAAATCCTACCAGAGTGTACAGATTCCGTTTCGAGAGCGTTTCCATTCTCGCAACTTCCTCACATTTTGTCACAATCACCCGGATCGGGAACACCTGTGCTCAGGATTTGGCGCCAACAGCCAGGACAGTTGATTGGCGCACCCTGTCCATTTAAATCCCCAGCTTCCGGAAACACCTTGTCTGATTGTACTATGCGATCTGTTGCCATCTGCTCAGAAAGCCCGCCTCCTGTTTTCTTCTACTTGATCTCCGTTGCCGACCCGTTTCCGAATTTGCCTACGACCTGCCCTGCCCGCCTGACTCCTGATCTCTCTTCCGAAGACGACGACGCCCTTCTTCTCCAGCCCCCACCAACAACACGACGACTACGCCTGTCCACGACCATTCCCGCCAAGCCTTCACCCGCCTGACAATCCATCAAACAACGGATCGAAAAATCACGCCTTCCTTCCAATAAAAACCAAGAAACGAGTGCAAGTGATCTCAGTTTTCCTTCCGTCCCGCCTGACACATTTTGCATGTTTCAGAATTTGGGAATACCTTTAAAATGGGCCCCTCTACCCCTTATTTATTTTGACAGTGGTTCCATCCTGGTGGCGATCCCCTGCCTCTCCATGATGTTCCACAGCTTGCGGAGGTTCGAGCGCGTGATGGCGTCGTCAGGTTTGATCCGCAGCGCTCGTAGGTAGTTAGCTTCGGCCTCAGCTAGCTTCCCGTTCAGGTGGAGGATGGCGCCAAGGTTCATCAGAGCCGCCTGGTACTGAAAGAAGTGCAGAATCAGAAAATGAGTTTGCAGGAAAATCGTTTCAGGCAAACTCCCGCGGTCCAATACTCGCAGTACCAATTAGGGGGCGATTGATCCGAGACCTGAGAAATGCCGTGGGGGTCCAAAACATTTGCATTAACAGTCGGACAGTTTTTGTTACGGAAGCAGCTCGGTTTGGGTTTATTTGAGTTTTGATGATTTATAGTGTTACATGTCGAAGTGTCCTTGGGTAAGACACTGAACCTGAGAAAGGCCGTGGGGGCGCAGAACATTTGCATTAACAAATAGTCACACAGTCGGACAGTTTTTGTTACAGAAGCAGCTCAGTTTGGGTTTATTTGAGTTTTGATGATTTATTGGGTTACATGTCGAAGTGTCCTTGGGTAAGACACTGAACCTGAGAAAGGCCGTGGGGGCGCAGAACATTTGCATTAACAAATAGTCACACAGTCGGACAGTTTTTGTTACAGAAGCAGCTCGGTTTGGGTTTATTTGAGTTTTGATGATTTATTGTGTTACATGTCGAAGTGTCCTTGGGTAAGACACTGAACCTGAGAAAGGCCGTGGGGGCCGAGAACATTTGCATTAACAAATAGTCACACAGTCGGACAGTTTTTGTTACGGAAGCAGCTCGGTTTGGGTTTATTTGAGTTTTGATGATTTATTGTGTTACATGTCGAAGTGTCCTTGGGTAAGACACTGAACCTGAGAAAGGCCGTGGGGGCCGAGAACATTTGCATTAACAAATAGTCACACATTCGGACCGTTTTTGTTACAGAAGCAGCTCGGTTTGGGTTTATTTGAGTTTTGATGATTTATTGTGTTACATGTCGAAGTGTCCTTGGGTAAGACACTGAACCTGAGAAAGGCCGTGGGGGCCGAGAACATTTGCATTAACAAATAGTCACACAGTCGGACAGTTTTTGTTACGGAAGCAGCTCGGTTTGGGTTTATTTGAGTTTTGATGATTTATTGTGTTACATGTCGAAGTGTCCTTGGGTAAGACACTGAACCTGAGAAAGGCCGTGGGGGCCGAGAACATTTGCATTAACAAATAGTCACACAGTCGGACAGTTTTTGTTACAGAAGCAGCTCAGTTTGGGTTTATTTGAGTTTTGATGATTTATTGGGTTACATGTCGAAGTGTCCTTGGGTAAGACACTGAACCTGAGAAAGGCCGTGGGGGCGCAGAACATTTGCATTAACAAATAGTCACACAGTCGGACAGTTTTTGTTACAGAAGCAGCTCGGTTTGGGTTTATTTGAGTTTTGATGATTTATTGTGTTACATGTCGAAGTGTCCTTGGGTAAGACACTGAACCTGAGAAAGGCCGTGGGGGCCGAGAACATTTGCATTAACAAATAGTCACACAGTCGGACAGTTTTTGTTACGGAAGCAGCTCGGTTTGGGTTTATTTGAGTTTTGATGATTTATTGTGTTACATGTCGAAGTGTCCTTGGGTAAGACACTGAACCTGAGAAAGGCCGTGGGGGCCGAGAACATTTGCATTAACAAATAGTCACACAGTCGGACAGTTTTTGTTACGGAAGCAGCTCGGTTTGGGTTTATTTGAGTTTTGATGATTTATTGTGTTACATGTCGAAGTGTCCTTGGGTAAGACACTGAACCTGAGAAAGGCCGTGGGGGCCGAGAACATTTGCATTAACAAATAGTCACACATTCGGACCGTTTTTGTTACAGAAGCAGCTCGGTTTGGGTTTATTTGAGTTTTGATGATTTATTGTGTTACATGTCGAAGTGTCCTTGGGTAAGACACTGAACCTGAGAAAGGCCGTGGGGGCCGAGAACATTTGCATTAACAAATAGTCACACAGTCGGACAGTTTTTGTTACGGAAGCAGCTCGGTTTGGGTTTATTTGAGTTTTGATGATTTATTGTGTTACATGTCGAAGTGTCCTTGGGTAAGACACTGAACCTGAGAAAGGCCGTGGGGGCCGAGAACATTTGCATTAACAAATAGTCACACAGTCGGACAGTTTTTGTTACGGAAGCAGCTCGGTTTGGGTTTATTTGAGTTTTGATGATTTATTGTGTTACATGTCGAAGTGTCCTTGGGTAAGACACTGAACCTGAGAAAGGCCGTGGGGGCCGAGAACATTTGCATTAACAAATAGTCACACATTCGGACCGTTTTTGTTACAGAAGCAGCTCGGTTTGGGTTTATTTGAGTTTTGATGATTTATTGTGTTACATGTCGAAGTGTCCTTGGGTAAGACACTGAACCTGAGAAAGGCCGTGGGGGCCCAGAACATTTGCATTAACAAATAGTCACACAGTCGGACAGTTTTTGTTACGGAAGCAGCTCGGTTTGGGTTTATTTGAGTTTTGATGATGTATTGTGTTACATGTCGAAGTGTCCTTGGGTAAGACACTGAACCTGAGAAAGGCCGTGGGGGCCCAGAACATTTGCATTAACAAATAGTCACACAGTCGGACAGTTTTTGTTACAGAAGCAGCTCGGTTTGGGTTTATTTGAGTTTTGATGATTTATTGTGTTACATGTCGAAGTGTCCTTGGGTAAGACACTGAACCTGAGAAAGGCCGTGGGGGCCGAGAACATTTGCATTAACAAATAGTCACACAGTCGGACAGTTTTTGTTACGGAAGCAGCTCGGTTTGGGTTTATTTGAGTTTTGATGATTTATTGTGTTACATGTCGAAGTGTCCTTGGGTAAGACACTGAACCTGAGAAAGGCCATGGGGGCCCAGAACATTTGCATTAACAAATAGTCACACAGTCGGACAGTTTTTGTTACGGAAGCAGCTCGGTTTGGGTTTATTTGAGTTTTGATGATTTATTGTGTTACGTGTCGAAGTGTCCTTGGGTAAGACACTGAACCTGAGAAAGGCCGTGGGGGCCCAGAACATTTGCATTAACAAATAGTCACACAGTCGGACAGTTTTTGTTACGGAAGCAGCTCGGTTTGGGTTTATTTGAGTTTTGATGATGTATTGTGTTACATGTCGAAGTGTCCTTGGGTAAGACACTGAACCTGAGAAAGGCCGTGGGGGCCCAGAACATTTGCATTAACAAATAGTCACACAGTCGGACAGTTTTTGTTACAGAAGCAGCTCGGTTTGGGTTTATTTGAGTTTTGATGATTTATTGTGTTACATGTCAAAGTGTCCTTGGGTAAGACACTGAACCTGAGAAAGGCCGTGGGGGCCCAGAACATTTGCATTAACATATAGTCACACAGTCGGACAGTTTTTGTTACAGAAGCAGCTCGGTTTGGGTTTATTTGAGTTTTGAGGATTTATTGTGTTACATGTCGAAGTGTCCTTGGGTAAGACACTGAACCTGAGAAAGGCCGTGGGGGCCCAGAACATTTGCATTGACAAATAGTCACACAGTCGGACAGTTTTTGTTTCGGAAGCAGCTCGGTTTGGGTTTATTTGAGTTTTGATGATTTATTGTGTTACATGTCAAAGTGTCCTTGGGTAAGACACTGAACCTGAGAAAGGCCGTGGGGGTTCAGAACATTTGCATTAACAAATAGTCACACAGTCAGACAGTTTTTGTTACAGAAGCAGCTCGGTTTGGGTTTATTTGAGTTTTGATGATTTATTGTGTTACATGTCGAAGTGTCCTTGGGTAAGACACTGAACCTGAGAAAGGCCATGGGGGCCCAGAACATTTGCATTAACAAATAGTCACACAGTCGGACAGTTTTTGTTACGGAAGCAGCTCGGTTTGGGTTTATTTGAGTTTTGATGATTTATTGTGTTACGTGTCGAAGTGTCCTTGGGTAAGACACTGAACCTGAGAAAGGCCGTGGGGGCCCAGAACATTTGCATTAACAAATAGTCACACAGTCGGACAGTTTTTGTTACGGAAGCAGCTCGGTTTGGGTTTATTTGAGTTTTGATGATGTATTGTGTTACATGTCGAAGTGTCCTTGGGTAAGACACTGAACCTGAGAAAGGCCGTGGGGGCCCAGAACATTTGCATTAACAAATAGTCACACAGTCGGACAGTTTTTGTTACAGAAGCAGCTCGGTTTGGGTTTATTTGAGTTTTGATGATTTATTGTGTTACATGTCGAAGTGTCCTTGGGTAAGACACTGAACCTGAGAAAGGCCGTGGGGGCCGAGAACATTTGCATTAACAAATAGTCACACAGTCGGACAGTTTTTGTTACGGAAGCAGCTCGGTTTGGGTTTATTTGAGTTTTGATGATTTATTGTGTTACATGTCGAAGTGTCCTTGGGTAAGACACTGAACCTGAGAAAGGCCATGGGGGCCCAGAACATTTGCATTAACAAATAGTCACACAGTCGGACAGTTTTTGTTACGGAAGCAGCTCGGTTTGGGTTTATTTGAGTTTTGATGATTTATTGTGTTACGTGTCGAAGTGTCCTTGGGTAAGACACTGAACCTGAGAAAGGCCGTGGGGGCCCAGAACATTTGCATTAACAAATAGTCACACAGTCGGACAGTTTTTGTTACAGAAGCAGCTCGGTTTGGGTTTATTTGAGTTTTGATGATTTATTGTGTTACATGTCAAAGTGTCCTTGGGTAAGACACTGAACCTGAGAAAGGCCGTGGGGGCCCAGAACATTTGCATTAACATATAGTCACACAGTCGGACAGTTTTTGTTACAGAAGCAGCTCGGTTTGGGTTTATTTGAGTTTTGAGGATTTATTGTGTTACATGTCGAAGTGTCCTTGGGTAAGACACTGAACCTGAGAAAGGCCGTGGGGGCCCAGAACATTTGCATTGACAAATAGTCACACAGTCGGACAGTTTTTGTTTCGGAAGCAGCTCGGTTTGGGTTTATTTGAGTTTTGATGATTTATTGTGTTACATGTCAAAGTGTCCTTGGGTAAGACACTGAACCTGAGAAAGGCCGTGGGGGTTCAGAACATTTGCATTAACAAATAGTCACACAGTCAGACAGTTTTTGTTACAGAAGCAGCTCGGTTTGGGTTTATTTGAGTTTTGATGATTTATTGTGTTACATGTCGAAGTGTCCTTGGGTAAGACACTGAACCTGAGAAAGGCCATGGGGGCCCAGAACATTTGCATTAACAAATAGTCACACAGTCGGACAGTTTTTGTTACGGAAGCAGCTCGGTTTGGGTTTATTTGAGTTTTGATGATGTATTGTGTTACATGTCGAAGTGTCCTTGGGTAAGACACTGAACCTGAGAAAGGCCGTGGGGGCCCAGAACATTTGCATTAACATATAGTCACACAGTCGGACAGTTTTTGTTTCGGAAGCAGCTCGGTTTGGGTTTATTTGAGTTTTGATGATTTATTGTGTTACATGTCAAAGTGTCCTTGGGTAAGACACTGAACCTGAGAAAGGCCGTGGGGGTTCAGAACATTTGCATTAACAAATAGTCACACAGTCAGACAGTTTTTGTTACAGAAGCAGCTCGGTTTGGGTTTATTTGAGTTTTGATGATTTATTGGGTTACATGTCGAAGTGTCCTTGGGTAAGACACTGAACCTGAGAAAGGCCGTGGGGGCCTAGAACATTTGCATTAACAAATAGTCACACAGTCGGACAGTTTTTGTTACAGAAGCAGCTCGGTTTGGGTTTATTTGAGTTTTGATGATTTATTGGGTTACATGTCGAAGTGTCCTTGGGTAAGACACTGAACCTGAGAAAGGCCGTGGTGGCCCGAAACATTTGCATTAACAAATAGTCACACAGTCGGACAGTTTTTGTTACGGAAGCAGCTCGGTTTGGGTTTATTTGAGTTTTGATGATTTATTGTGTTACATGTCGAAGTGTCCTTGGGTAAGACACTGAACCTGAGAAAGGCCGTGGGGGCCCAGAACATTTGCATTAACAAAAAGTCACAAAGCCGGACAGTTATTGTTACGGAAGCAGCTCGGTTTGGGTTCATTTGAGTTTTGATGATTTATTGTGTTACATGTCGAAGTGTCCTCGGGTAAGACACTGAACCTGAGAAAGGCCGTGGGGGCCCAGAACATTTGCATTAAGAAATAGTCACACATTCGGACCGTTTTTGTTACGGAAGCAGCTCGGTTTGGGTTTATTTGAGTTTTGATGATTTATTGTGTTGCATGTCAAAGTGTCCTTGGGTAAGACACTGAACCTGAGAAAGGCTGTGGGGGCCCAGAACATTTGCATTAACAAATAGTCACACAGTCGGACAGTTTTTGTTACAGAAGCAGCTCGGTTTGGGTTTATTTGAGTTTTGATGATTTATTGTGTTACATGTCGAAGTGTCCTTGGGTAAGACACTGAACCCCTAATACCCCCAAGAAGCAGGTTAGCGTCTTAAATGGCTGCACGGCCGCTATTGGGAAATGTGAAGCACACTGTAAAGCGCTTTGGCAAGTCTTGACACAAATCCTGACACAGATCGTATTTTCCGCACTATAGGGCGCACCTAAAATCTTTTTTTTTTTTTAAAGCTGACTATGCGCCTTATAATCCGGTGCACCTTATATATGGATAATATTGAGCCGCGACAGGTCTCGCAACTTACGGTAAGCAGCCACCGACTCCATTTTTCGCGTAGAAGAAGTGCTCTGTGCATACTGGGAAATATTAAACAACGATTCTCTTTTATTGGTGCGTTTGTATAAAGACCCTGAAATGGCTCCTATTAAGAGACACGCTTTCAACGCGGAGTTTAAACTCAAGGCGATCAGTCACGCAGTAGAACACGGGAATAGAGCAGCAGCAAGAGTGTTTAACATTAATGAATCGATGGTGCGGAAGTGGAGGAAGCATGAGGATGAGCCCATTCACTGAGATGGTCAATTCGAACACTGCAGAAGAAGAATTCGAGGGATTCGTAGATGAGGAGCTGGTAGGGTGAGCTTTATGTTTTTCTTTTGTGTGTTGACGTTTGACATTTTACAGTTGTTATGTTATTGCTTTATTGTTATTGTTTTGCACTTGTTATTGTTTTTGCACATTACGAGTGTCACTATATTGCGATTGCGCTAACGTTTCATTGACCATAACAGTATCAGACGTTTTTTTGCGTGTTGACTAAATGGAGGAAAAGTAAAATGTTATGCCTTGCTGTTGTTCAAACATGTGTCACGAAAATGCTTTACCTCAGAGAAAATAATAAAACGGCTGTTTATTCATTTTGGGAGTGAATGGAGTTGTGGAAAGCTTGTTTGTTATCTATTAATAAAGTTTGACTGACCTATCTGACTGTTTTGTTGACATTTTCTTTAGCGCAGCAGCATCTAATGGTTGCATAACGTAACTACAGCCTCTACTGTAGCGCCTTATAATGCGCCTTATGTATGGCAAAAGTTTTAAAATATATCATTCATTGAAGGTGCGCCTTATAGCATGGTGCGCCTTATAGTGGGGAAAATACGGTAATTTTCAAACATATTATTGTCATGAACCAGAACAGGATCAGGACCCAAACGCGTGACATTAATCATGTGGTCTGCATTTATATGGCGCTTTTCAAGTCAATGAAGACGTCCCAAATGGCTTTACAATGTGCTTCACACTTTTCCCTTTTTACACACTAGCTAACCGATAGCCGCCCCACAGACCTTTGAGCCCATCCCAGAGTAGGTGCTCTCAAACAGAGACTTAATGACACACAGATGCACACTGTTAGTCATTGTTAGTCGTTTAAGTCAACATTGGATCACCGAGAAGTCATCAGGGAACTTCTGGAGTGAGATGAGAAAACAGTGGGACAATATTTTTACAATCCCTACATTTCGTTTTTGTTTTTTTGTAAATATAATGTAAAAATTTGGTTTAACTTCCCGATTGTGTCTCAGATATTGTTGATTCTTAGAAAACACTAGCAATTTTAAAGCATTAGGTTCAATCACACAAGACTTTTACGGGAAATGGGGAGTCATGCATGTTAGGCATCAGTCTGGCGTGGAATGATAGGAAGCCAGAGGCCGACGAGATCGATACCAATTGCCCGAGTTGATATCAGACAGATGGGATCGATGCCGGACAGGACGGGACAGGCAGGAGAGATAATGAAACAGGATATCGAAAATAAACAGGACAAACTAGACGGGAACGAAAACTGGCGAAAATAATAAACAGGACAAAAATAGACAGAAACAAAACCGGAAACCAAAAATAAACAGGACAAAATAAACAGGAACAATACCGGACAGGGGATACCAACAGGAACAGGACCGAGTCGAAACCCACGTCTTGCGGGGCAGAAGTTCGTTGACGGACTGACAAACAGAGTGAGAACACTGAGCTTAAATAGATGGAAAGCCAATCTGTCAATGAGCCGCATGGGTGGGGCCAATTGGGCGCCATGGCAACCGTGACAATTATATATCTTTAATATCATTATTTTGTTAAAGCTATCCTTTCAATCACTGTATTTTCTGTTAAATAAAAAGAACGAAGACTGCTAAAGAAATGATCAAATTTACAATAATCAAATTTTTTTCAACAGCTTTTAAAAAAAACGAAAGAATATCATTGAAGGCTGGCTTCTTGTGCATGGATTTTGACAAGGAAAGTTAGCTAAAATAACAATAAGGTTCAGTGAATAAAATTATGAATAAGCAAGTTAAACACAACCCTATTCTACAATTTTTCATCGTACATTATTTTTTAAGATTTATTTGTTGGAATTATTGGAGAGGGAAACCTTGTGAGGCAAAAAGTCTAACCTTTTCCCAATTCAGTTTGTTATAGCAACATCCGTTCCAGCATGGTCATCCTGGAAGGGGGATTACCTCATGTGCTTCTCAAGGTTTCTTCTTTTTCCTCATGTTGAGGTTTTTGAGTTTTTCCTTGCCTTCATGTAGGTTTTAGATCAGGGGATGGTGTCATAATAGTCTGTAGTCTGCAATAATTTGTGGTCTGTGCAGCCCTTTGAGACTCCTTGTGACTAAGGGCCTCACAAATAAACATGACTTGACTTGACTCATCCTGAGGTGTTTTAGTTTTTCCTTGCCCTTATGTAGGTTTTAGATCAGGGGATGGTATCATAATAGTCTGTAATCTGCACAGTCCTTTGAAACCTCTTGTGATTAAGAGCTATACAAATAAACATGACTTGACTTGACTCATCCTGAGGTTTTTGAGGTTTTTCTTGCCCTCATGTAGGTTTTAGATCAGGGGATGGTGTGATGATAGTCTGTGGTTTGCAATAGTCGGTTGTCTGTGCGGCCCTTTGAGACTCCTTGTGATTAAGGGCCTCACAAAAAACATGACTTGACTCATCCTGAGGTTTTTGAGTTTTTCCTTGCCTTCATGTAGGTTTTAGATCAGGGGATGGTGTAATGATAGTCCGTAGTCTGCAATCATTTGTGGTCTGTGCAGCCCTTTGAGACTCCTTGTGATTCGCTACAACGGGTCAGGTGTATCGACATTTCGTTCTGTGTACATTGTTACAAAGAATGACAATACAAAGGAAATTATTATTATTATTATTATTATTATTAAGGGCCTCACAAAAAATATGACGTGACTTGACTCATCCTGAAGTTTTTGACTTTTTCCTTGCCCTCATATAGGTTTTAGATCAGTGGATGATGTAATAATAGTCTGTAGTTTGCAATAGTTGGTGGTCTGTGCAGCCCTTTGAGACTCCTTGTGATTTAAGGCCCTCACAAAAAACATGACTTGACTCATCCTGAGGTTTTTGAGTTTTTCCTTTCCCTCATGTAGGTTTTAGATCAGGGGATGGTATCATAATAGTCTGTAATCTGCACAGTCCTTTGAAACCTCTTGTGATTAAGAGCTATACAAATAAACATGACTTGACTTGACTCATCCTGAGGTTTTTGAGGTTTTTCTTGCCCTCATGTAGGTTTTAGATCAGGGGATGGTGTGATGATAGTCTGTGGTTTGCAATAGTCGGTTGTCTGTGCGGCCCTTTGAGACTCCTTGTGATTAAGGGCCTCACAAAAAACATGACTTGACTCATCCTGAGGTTTTTGAGTTTTTCCTTGCCTTCATGTAGGTTTTAGATCAGGGGATGGTGTAATGATAGTCCGTAGTCTGCAATCATTTGTGGTCTGTGCAGCCCTTTGAGACTCCTTGTGATTCGCTACAACGGGTCAGGTGTATCGACATTTCGTTCTGTGTACATTGTTACAAAGAATGACAATACAAAGGAAATTATTATTATTATTATTATTATTATTAAGGGCCTCACAAAAAACATGACGTGACTTGACTCATCCTGAAGTTTTTGACTTTTTCCTTGCCCTCATATAGGTTTTAGATCAGTGGATGATGTAATAATAGTCTGTAGTTTGCAATAGTTGGTGGTCTGTGCAGCCCTTTGAGACTCCTTGTGATTTAAGGCCCTCACAAAAAACATGACTTGACTCATCCTGGGGTTTTTGAGTTTTTCCTTGCCCTCATGTAGGTTTTAGATCAGGGGATGGTGTCATAATAGTCTCTAGTCTGTACAGACCTTTGAGACTTCTTGTGATTAAGGGCGTCACAAGTAAACTTGACTTGACTTGACTCATCCTGAGGTTTTTTAGTTTTTCCTTGCCCTTATGTAGGTTTTAGATCAGGGGATGGTATCATAATAGTCTGTAATCTGTACAGTCCTTTGAAACCTCTTGTGATTAAGAGCTATACAAATAAACATGACTTGACTTGACTCATCCTGAGGTTTTTGAGGTTTTTCTTGCCCTCATGTAGGTTTTAGATCAGGGGATGATGTAATAATAGTCTGTAGTTTGCAATAGTCGGTGGTCTCTGCAGCCCTTTGAGACTCCTTGAGATTAAGGGCGACACAAATAAACGGGACTTGACTTGACTCATCCTGAGGTTTTTGAGTTTTTCCTTGCCCTCATGTAGGTTTTAGATCAGGGGATGGTGTTATAAAAGTCTGTAGTTTGCAATAATCTGTTGTCTGTGCAGCCCTTAGAGAATGCCTGTGATTAAGGGCGACACAAACAAACATGACTAAATTGTCAACAACAAGTTAACTAAATAGTGTGGCAAACCTATCATAGTTGATAAAAATAAGCCCCTCTACTGACTTTAATTTTATTTTTATTATATTTTAAGTGTTTTAGTTTGTTTTCTTAAGTTCTTATTTGACCTTATTCTTGTCAGATGATTGTAGTACTATGTTTATCTTTTAGAATAAATGTGGACCCAAGATTGTTAGTGTCATGATTACATTTTCAGTCCAGCACATTTTAGACTTTTTGGGGCAAGATGGAATGCAACTTTTGTTTCTAAACCACCTCCTCCCGCAGACCCAAGTCAAAGTTACAGTGCATGAAGGTAAAAATACACGGGTTCCCCTGACGTTGTGTCCTAAATGAAGTATTTTGAAGTCGAACAAAGTTGAGTAAAGTTAGTAGAAAATGTCGAGAACCGGCTTCTTTGGCTCGGCTCACTAAAAAGGAACCGGCTCTTTCGGGTCCTAAACGGCTCTTCAGGTTGTTTTTGCCTCTTTAATCCCAACATGACCAAATGTTAAGTAAAATTATGCACAAAATGACTCAAAGGAAGGAGGAAATAGAACAAAAAAGAAAAAAATACCAAAATGAAAAAGTAGTGAAAAGCTGAGAAAAATAGAAACAAAAGAAAGAGAAAAAAGAAGGAACAATTTAGAAAAAAAAAACAGAAAAAAAGAAAAGAAATAAATGTAGGAAAAAAGTAAATAGAGAACAAAAAGAAAGAAGTAACAGCTCGGAAAAAATAAACACAATGAGATTTTTTTTAAAGGAATTAAAAAGAAGTAGAAAAAAAGGAAAAAGAAGAAAAAGTTTGTGTTGCATTTAAATAATTTCTAATGATATCAAGTGAATCTTGTTGCCAACATTGTACTTCCACTAAAAATGTGATTAAGTACAGTTCTGTATCTTACAACTGACACAATAAGCCCCCAAAAATGTTATTAATATGCGACAAAATATATCAGGAAATAAAAAGAAATGGATATCTTGTGAAAGAATTGTAAGAACAAACGACATTTTTAGGCCGTAGAACCTTTGCGATAGTACATGAGTCAATTCATTCAAAAGAGAAAAATAATTTTGCATTGCCGGAAACTCAGCAAAATGTAACTTGATGTCAAGTTTTGGACATGTTTGATAAGGAATTATCTTGACACACTTGGGATTATAGTTGCTCACTGTTGTTTCAAGCGCTGCTCACCGACTTTGTGTGAACGCTCAGACCCGTAAGGAAAATGACAGGGAACATTGGATATGACCAAGGTAGATTGATAGATAGAATGTTAAATATCATTTTTTTATCAGGGACAAATTGACCCCACTCAAGTATAGAAAGAATGTGAATAACAGCAGTTTTAGTGCCTAATGAGGTTACCGTATGCCAAGTTTAGGGTCGGAAGACAATATAAGGACCCCGACTTGACAACTGCTGTAGAGAAACATGCTTGAGTGGCGACCTTGACTGGATGCGTGGGAGAGGTTTTATGTGTCTGCCATCAAAGCCACAGAGAAATGCAATTCCAGCCTTCTTTTATGCATCAGGCTGTCTCGGCATACAAGCGTTCTGCCTTTTGGATCTCGTGACCAGGGTTGGGTTACTTTAACTTGATTACTTTCAATGACTTTTGGATTACTCCAATACCAAATATGCTAATAAAAGACAAAAGAAAGTAAATAGGAATAAAATGACTCAATTTTGTGGAGTAACGGAATACATGGAACGGCAAAAATGATGTTGGCGAGCTGTTTGGATTTATTTTCATTTTGTTTCTGTCGCATTTTATGGTTCGTTTTCCCGGAGATCAAAGAGATCAAAGCCAGGAGAGAAAGCTTACCACATGTTTTGAGTCATCATTTTATTCATATTTAGTTTCTTTTGTCTTTTATTAGCATATTTGGCATTGGAGTAATCCAAAAGTCATTGAAGGTAATCCAGTTAAAGTAACCCTACCCAACCCTGGTCGCATTTTATGTTAGTTTTGCCGGAGATCAAAGAGATCACAGCCAGGAGAGAAAGCTTACCACGTGTTGTGAGTCATCGTTTTATTCATATTTAGTTTATTTTGTCTTTTATTAGCATATTTGGTATTGGAGTAATCAAAAAGTCATTGAAAGTAATCCAGTTAAAGTAACCCTACCCAACCCTTGTCGCAATTTATGTTCGTTTTGCCGGAGATCAAAGAGATCAAAGCCAGGAGAGAAAGCTCACCACGTGTTGTGAGTCATCATTTTATTCATATTTAGTTTATTTTGTCTTTTATCAGCATATTTGGTATTGAAGTCATCCAAAAGTAATTGAAAGTAATCTAGTTAAAGTAACCCTACCCAACCCTGGTCGCATTTTATGTTAGTTTTGCCGGAGATCAAAGAGATCAAAGCCAGGGGAGAAAGCTTACCACGTGTTGTGAGTCATCATTTTATTCATATTTAGTTTAATTTGTCTTTTACTATCATATTTGGTATTGGAGTCATCCAAAAGTCATTGAAAGTAATCCAGTTAAAGTAACCCTACCCAACCCTGGTTGCATTTTATGTTAGTTTTCCCGAAGATCAAAGAGATCAAAGCCAGGAGAGAAAGCTTACCACGTGTTGTGAGTCATCGTTTTATTCATATTTAGTTTATTTTGTCTTTTATTAGCATATTTGGTATTGGAGTAATCAAAAAGTCATTGAAAGTAATCCAGTTAAAGTAACCCTACCCAACCCTTGTCGCAATTTATGTTAGTTTTGCCGGAGATCAAAGAGATCAAAGCCAGGAGAGAAAGCTCACCACGTGTTGTGAGTCATCATTTTATTCATATTTAGTTTATTTTGTCTTTTATCAGCATATTTGGTATTGAAGTCATCCAAAAGTAATTGAAAGTAATCCAGTTAAAGTAACCCTACCCAACCCTGGTCGCATTTTATGTTAGTTTTGCCGGAGATCAAAGAGATCAAAGCCAGGGGAGAAAGCTTACCACGTGTTGTGAGTCATCATTTTATTCATATTTAGTTTAATTTGTCTTTTACTATCATATTTGGTATTGGAGTCATCCAAAAGTCATTGAAAGTAATCCAGTTAAAGTAACCCTACCCAACCCTGGTTGCATTTTATGTTAGTTTTCCCGAAGATCAAAGAGATCAAAGCCAGGAGAGAAAGCTTACCACGTGTTGTGAGTCATCGTTTTATTCATATTTAGTTTATTTTGTCTTTTATTAGCATATTTGGTATTGGAGTAATCAAAAAGTCATTGAAAGTAATCCAGTTAAAGTAACCCTACCCAACCCTGGTTGCATTTTATGTTAGTTTTCCCGGCGATCAAAGAGATCAAAGCCAGGTGAGAAAGCTCACCACGTGTTGTGAGTCATCATTTTATTCATATTTAGTTTCTTTTGTCTTTTATTAGCATATTTGGTATTGGAGTAATCCAAAAGTAATTGAAAGTAATCCAGTTAAAGTAACCCTACCCAACCCTACGCACATTGCACTAATACAATCCCAAAACTGTATGCAACACCCTACATGCCCACACTTTTTTGTGTAAATACTGTGCAAATTATAACCTTTATCTTCTTTGTTCCTTTATCTTCTTTGTTTTCTTTTATCCTCACTGTAAAATGTGAAACTGGAGTGCCACGTCCAATTTCGTTGTCACAATATGTTCAACCCGTTTTGTAACAATGACAATAAAGGGGCAGCACGGCTGCGCAGTGGTTAGCGCGTGTGCGGCACAGTTCTAAGGTCTTGGGAACCTCCTATGTGGGTTCAAATCCAGCTACCGGACTTCCTGTGCGGAGTTTGTATGTTCTCCCCGTGCTTGCGTGGGTTTCTTCCGGGCACTCCGGTTTCCTCCCACATTCCAAAGACATGCATTTCAGGTGGATTGGCCGGTCCAAATTGTACCTAGGTGTGAACGAGTTGTCTGTCCCTGTGTGTGATTGGCTGGCAACCAGTTCAGGGTGTCCCCTGCCCACTGCCCGATGATTACTGGGATGGGCTCCAGCACCCCCGCGACCCTACTGAGGATAAGCGGTGCAGCTTATGAGATGAGACAATAAAGGTATATTCTAGTCTATTCTATTCTAAACTACATAAATAAACACGTTTGAAAATAAAAATGGTGTAAGATTATTTTGTATTTTGTAAGGGAAAATACGACAGTTTGTAAGGGCATGGAGCCCTGGAGCGCGACAGGTATGGAATAGTGCTTCATTTTCTAGGATCACTGGTGATGTAAACCTTACTTGTGGTCGGAGTCCAGCCGCACGCTGATACTGCCGCTCTGCTGCCTCATTTAGACTGGCCTGCCTGAGAAGATCGCAGTCAGTTAACACAAAAATCCAAATAAACCTCCTCACCTGGACTGTTCTGTCACCTGAGCATATGGGCCGCACTGAAAACCACATCAAACTCGTTGGCCTCCAGCTCAGCGGCCCTCTCCGCCATCTCCGCAGCCTCCACCAGTCGCGATTGCTCCAGCAGGAACTGCCCTGTGCAGAGATTGGAGCTGATGAAGAAGAAGAACGTCACGGGAAATCAACAGGAAGAGGGCAAATGATGTTTCCAAGATATTTCCTGCTTTCTTCACCAGCCACCTGGTACAGCAGTCATAACTTCCTGTCTTTGAGTCTCAAGAAGATAAAACATTGCATGATAGATGCGTCATGAGGCACGTTCGGTCTGTGCCTCAAACAATAGCAGGAAGCCCTCGCATGACCTGGGTATCTTCCTATTACAATGGCCGAGAGATACCAGGCACATGTTCACAGGTAACCTGTGAACTCCGGACACCCTCGGACAGCCAGATGTGATATAAGCCACTAAATAAATATCACGTATTACAAGAGTCTGCAAGATAAGATAGATAGATAGATACTTTATTCATCCCCGCTGTCATGATTACCCAAGTGGAGCCACCTGGGGTAATCATCTGGCGCGCTGGAATGCGCTTCCTGATTGGTTTATGTTCCCTTTTTAAGCACGCTACGCGGAGACCTCTTGGTCGGAGGATTACTTTTTACCCCGTTTGACTCGCCTGATTTTCCTGTGTCTTTTTGACTTGTTTACCTGATTCTGCCTGCCTCCGATCCGACCTGCTTCCGTTCCACGCTACGATCTTCTCTCCAGTCCCGGTAAACTCGACCTGCTTCCGTCCCACGCTACGATTGGCTACGTGTCCCGAAGTTGTCTTCACGACGTTGCTGCTGACGTTCGACGGTCATCGCGTCTCCCGCTAACCCTGTACGCTTCCCCAAATAAAAGACTTGTAACGAACGCTCTGGGGTCTCCTGCTCTGTTCTGGTCCGCCCTGACACCCGCAGGGAAATTCACATTTCCAGCAGCATCCCTGTGCTGAGAACAATACAATAATAAAGCAAAAAGAATACAATATACAAATACCCAATGTGACGTGCTAATACCCACTGTAGCGTGTTATATAGAGTATCTAGATAGTGCTACCTAGAATACACATTGCAATAAAATTCGGTAATATGCAATGTAGGGGGTGTGGTTTAATGTGGGCCTTTACTCTGCCGGGTGGAGTTAAAGAGCCTCATGGCATGAGGAAGAAAAGATCTCTTCAGTCTGTCCGTGGTACAAGACAGTGACCGCAGTCTGTCGCTGAAGCTGCTCTTCTGTCTGGAGATGATGCTGTGTAGTGGATGTGATGGATTGTCCATGATTGACCGCAGCTTTTTCAGTGCCCGTCTCTCAGCTACTGTTGTCAGGCTGTCCAACTCTGTGCCCACAACAGATAACTCGGAGGGGAAGGGGAAAAGGAGCAGTCCAAATGCAGCAGTGCTCTACCTTGCCAAGTACCAAAGCAAGCCAAAGAATAGGAGAGAAGGACGATATGATAGACGGAACAGCCGACCTATTTCAGGGAAGCAGAAGGACAGGGTTCGAGTTACTTGGGAGCTAATTAGTCCCCACTTTGCTAACCCAAGCCCTGGAAAGGGAGAACATCACTTACCCTCACAAACCTGACTGTTGACAACTTGGAAAACTGACCTCTTTCCTAACAAATTTGATTGAACAACAGATAGCACATCTGTTGACAGATCACTAAAACCAATGACCACCAGCAAGGAGAACTGATCAAATCAGAGCCAAAATTGATCAAAAAGACAAAATCTGTCTGACTGTTTCCGCAAATTATCATAATCATAATCATCATAGGCGCCGCCGCGAGTGGCAGCCTTTCCAGCAGCTCCGTGCTATTTCGCTCTTTTTGTGATCTATTGCTTTAAGTGTCTGCTTCTATCTACGTTGTTTTTCGTCCCGTTTGACAACTACTCTTTGGATTACTTTCTATCCATTGGGTATGGGTTTTAACGCACAAAAATGCGTTTATTCGAGGAATCAACTCCTTGCCCTGAAGAATTCCTCGTGCCGGTGTGATGAGGGGTCCCTATCGTGGCTGCAGAGCCGGAGCTAAGGTGAAGGCTAAGCAACTAGCGGCGTTATAAGTCTTTGGTACCGTCCGTAATCATGGTAAATGTGAACTCTCTACCAAATAAGACCGACGACCTGGCTGTGCTGGTGAAAAACATCAAAGCGTACAGGGAGTGCAGTTTGATGTGTTTTACGGAAACGTGGCTCACGTCTGGCATCCCGGACACTAAGGTGGAGCTACACAGCTTCAATGCTGTTAGGGCAGACAGAGACACAAAAGCCTGCGGGAAGCGGTGAGGAGGCGGACTCGCTATATACGTGAA